>NC_058131.1:13609103-13627371 GCF_016433145.1 Gracilinanus agilis | reverse complement strand
TTAATATTTTAGAAGACTGTCCCAAGTGCAAACAATGTCTAACTATTGTTATATTTTGTCAATGGTTTAAATAATAGAGATAATGTTTATCAGTTTTTCAGGTTGCACAAAGATAAGAATACATTATTTATTTCATGCCAAAAATAGAATCTAAATAAAACTTGACAGGCTTAAAAAAAATGAACAAAGCAGAATAAAATGAAATAAAAAAACAACATTAAGCTTTACTTGGGTCTAAAAAATCAAGTTCAAAAGACAGGAGAACATTGTGATATAACGTAAAGACTTTATGATTTGAAGACCTGGAATTTGAGTTTGCATTCAAACTATGTCACTGGAATGGATGAAAATGTACAGAAATCATGTTTCAAACATTTACTTCAATTCTAGTATGGTGCTAAGTAATGGCAATATTAATAAGAAGCAGAGATATCCCTTTTTCTAAAATATAAGAAAAAAACATCTATTATTAGGGATAGACAGCAAGGGACACTTTGGTCTGGAAACTGACTGGAAAGTTGAGAGTAGTACAAGACAAATGGATTAACATATCAATTTTTTAATCTTTTGAGTTGATATGATTATAGTTCATGACTAAACAAAGGAATCATGGAGGGAAGGAAACAACAGGTTTACATCAGTGATGTGACTGGTGAAGTTGTAGAGAAATTGGTCAGAGAGAAGTAATAGAGATAAGTAATAGAAAAGAAGCATATCTGGCAATTTCCTGTCTTCTTGGAAATGCATTCACCATAATTGATAGTATTTGTTTAGTTGGTGATTCAAGAAAATGATCCCTAAGACAAGACATGGTCTCTGTTGCAAGTAGCAAAATCTCTTTGCAGGAGGCTTTGGAGAAGGCTAGTTTTCTACAATGACTTTGTGGAAATCACTTATCACCATGCCAGGTGCTGGTATATAGTAGGCTCTTAAACAATTTTTCTTTCCAACAAAATAAAAGAATTGGGCTAAATCACCTCTAAAGTCCCTTCCTGCTCTAAATATGATCCTATTATACAAATATGGTAGAATTATTATTCAATAGCATTTTATCTAATAATGATTTTCAGTGAACTGTGAGTTTGATGGCAATTAATGCAATGATATGATTGGTGTTTTTCAGTCTTTTAGTTATATGTATCTCTTCATGACCATGTAGACCATATAGTCTGCAGGGTTTTCACAGCAAAGATACTGGATTAGTTTTCCATTTCATTCTCTGGTAGACTAATACAAACAGAGTGGCTTGCCAAGTATCACACAGCTAGTTAGGATCTGAGGTGAAATTTGAACCCAGGTCTCCCTGATTCCAGGTACAGTGCCTTATGCACTAAGCCACCTAGTTGTCCTACAGAAAATTTGAAATTGAGTGATTTGCCTAAGGTCACACAGTTAGTGAGTGTATAAGGCTGGATTAGTACTCAAGTCTTTTTGATTCCAGACACAGTGCTCTAACCACTGAGTCATCTAGCTATCCATTATATAGGTACATTATCACATTGCATAAAGAGAAGAAAAACATTCCACCCTGGGGAAGGCAAGTGTAATAGTCTTACTTTACTTTCTGATGGTCAGGCAACATCTGGATTACTGTTTTCAATTTAACGTACCATATTTTAGCAAGTCAACTAGTAAATCAATATTTATTAAGTATCTTCTATGTTCCAGACACTATGGTAAGTGCTGGGGATTTACAAAATGGAGGGGGAATAGTCCCTGTCTCCAAGGACCTCATGATACAGGGAGTTAAACAATATGCTAGCTATGTACAAACTATATGAAGAATATTTTTTTAGTAGTTAACTATGAGTCTATGGATAAACTCAAAAGCATAAAAAGAAAGTAATTAAAATAGCAAAAAGCACATAGTAGGTTCCCTATAAATGTTAACCAAATAATTTATTGAACTAAAGGCCTTCAGATCATACAAGATGATGATAATTGATTAACTAAAACACTTAAAATGTCTTACCTAAATAAGAGAAGCTCAAAAATGATATAATGCTTCTTTTTAAGTGTTGAAGAAAAAATATTAATTCTATCCTCTTTATTATAAAGACAGGTCTGCTGATTATAAAATTAATTTATCATTTTTTAATCCTCAGAATTCCTTTCCAAGTACTGTTCTATTTGAAAGAGAAAAATACCACCTGCTGAGTCTTGCTATGCTCTCTTTCATCACTCTTCTGCAAGTTATTTCAAAATAATATTTATAGGATTCTTAAATGAGGAACCTTGACAATATGGTATTACCTAAAGATTCAACTAAGGGGAAGGTGAAAGTTAACATTTTTGTCTCATCTATCTAAAACAATAGTCACTTAATGGGAAAGAATCATTTTCCTAAAGCTCCTACTTCCTCCATTACTCTTTCTTTCTAGGCATGGAGAGCTAGGAAGTATCCCTGCAGTGATTATTATCATAATCTGTTCCAGATGGATTAATGAAGGAACTTTTGCCCTAGTGGAAGAATCCTTTCTGGGCTAATCAGAAGAAGGGATCAAGCTATTCTTTCATAAATCAATATTAAAGAGGGATTAATAAAGGGTTGTTTTTTATTCTTTATAGAAAAAAAGAAGCTTAAACTTTTATGTTGTATAATAATTTCCCACCTAATAGGTACATTGGAATTGGGGAGGTTAGTTTACTTCCAAGAGGATTGTCACATTGAGTAGGGGATGGCCTTTTTTTTGTAGCAAGGAAAGCTAGAAGATGTAAATGGGAGTTACAAAGACAAAAACACACACTGTGAAAAAGACAGTTTCCTAATAATTAAAGCTATTCAGAAACAGCATTGACATCTTCAGAGATCAAAGGGTTTCCCCACCCAGAAAATCTTTAGGCCAATACCCGGCAATTTCCTTGACAGGCTGGAGAAAATGATTTTTTTTCCACAGTGGTTTAGACTAGAGGATCACTGAGACCTTCTCAACTCTTAAATTTTGTGATTGTGTCTTTCATATGAACTGACAAATCTTCTACTCTCATAATTAAAACAAAACAACTTTATCTTCCATCTTAGAATCAATACTGTATGTTGGTTCTAAGACAGAAGGCCAGTAAGGGCTTGGCAATGGGGGTTAGGTAATTTGCCCAGGGTCACCCAGTCAGGAAGTGTTTGGGGCCTGATTTAAACCCAGGACCTCCCTTCTTTAGGCCTGGCTCTCAATCCACTGAGTCACTTAGCTGCACGCCTAGTACTCATTATTTTTTTTTAAACCCTTAACTTCTGTGTATTCCTTGGTGGAAGAGTGGTAAGGGTGGGCCATGGGGGGTCAAGAGACTTGCCCAGGGTCACCCAGCTAGGAAGTGTCTGAGGCCGGATTTGAACCTAGGACCTCCTGTCTCTAGGCCTGACTCTCAGTCTACTGAGCTACCCAGCTGCCTCCTAGTACTAATTATTTTTGATACTGCAGAAGTGACGATATAGGAGAAAAGATTCCCATTTTACATCTAACAAACCCTTATGTTTCCTTGCATTATGCTTTATGGTTTATAAAGTTCCTCATATTCATTTTTCTCGTCCCATCAACTCATTAGCTTGATGAGGTTGGCAGGAAAGTTACACTCAGCCCAATCCATGCAGCAATGAGTATTTATATAGCATGTTCTCCATGACAAAGATTTAAGAGTCAGAATCACCCATAGGGAAGGGGGTAGGAATTGGGGTCTAGTTACCTGGTAGAGATGACTTCCTAAGAAAGCAGGTAGACAGGGTGAGGCTGGTGAGACAGAGTATACAGAGTGAAGAGAAGAAACTTGGAAGTCACCGAACAAATCAATTTTACTGTAAGTAACATGGCACGTGGCTAGATGGCCGGGAGTCCGATTGTGAAAAAACTTTAACATCAGGTTAAGGAGTTTGTATTTTATTCTGGAGACAAAAGGGAACCACCAATGCTTTTTGATTGGAAGAGTGATGTGTTTATACCTGTGCCATAGGAGGAGGATTTTGACAGGTGTGTAGAGAATGAATTGTGCATGGGAGAAAAATGGAAGCACAGTGAACAATTAGGAGGCAAAGCTTCAATGTCATCTAAGACCCTGGGCCTAGAATGAGGCAGAATTGAGTTTAATTGTCTAAGGCAGTGATAGGCCAACTTTTTAAAGAGGGGGCCAAAGGAAAGCAAATGCTCCTCTGTCAGTCTGTTTCTCAGGCAACTCTTTCAAAGTTTCATTATATTGTATCCTATTCATCATATTGGTCAGATTAGGGATAATGTCTCCCTGCCAGATAGTATATTTCAGGGGGCCACATCTGACCTGCAGGTCATAGTTTGCCCATCACTGGTCTAAGGGAATTAATTGCTGTATGGTCCTGGGCAAACTACTTAACTTCCTTATCAATAAAATGAGGATGCTGTGATAAGAACACCTATCTCCCAAGAGAGATGCAATGAGATAATATTTGTAAATACTAATTACGATTCATGGCACAATTCAGATGTTTATAAATGATTGTGTAGTCCCCAAGTACTATGGTCGAAGTGAGAGTTGATAAAGTTTTAAATAGATTGAGGACTGAAGAAATACATAGAAGTAGATCCCTTCAAGAGATTTTATGGCAATATTTGGATATTGATTAAATGTAGTGGGTGAGAGACAGGGAAGATTTGAGGAAGACTCTGAGTTTTTTTTAATGTAGGTAGCTAGGAAGTTTTTTTTTTCTTTTAGTAGAAATAAACTTCAGGGATTCCTTAACATTTCTAGGTTCAAACACAAAATTATATATTTGGCTATCAAGATCTTTTACACCCCAGCTTCCCTTCTTTTATCTTTTTGCCGGTTAGTACTCTTCCATGCAGTGACATCAGCCTCTTTGTTCTTCCATACACAAGACACTCTATCTTAGCTCCAACATTTTCTCTGAATGTCACCTATAGGGGACCAGCCTCCTATATGATAAAAAGGGGGTTCTGAGTGCCGTTTACGGCGTCAGATTGATAAGACAGGAAAAAGAAAATGAGAACAACCAGACTAGTGGTTAGCCCATGCTGTTCCAAATTCTGTGGGCTTGGGAGTTTATTATATACTGATTTCAAACAGCTATGAAGGGGTAACAGATCATACATAACCCATTAAAGTCTAAAGAGTAAAGGTATAAGTACCAAGACAATGGCCAAATTCCAACCATCAATTAGTAGAGATAATTCTGGGAGAGGAAATATTTTTATGGAGATGCTCACTTATTGAGTTCTGTCTTCCAGGACTATAGGCACCTGGACAAATAAAGTCAAGACTAAAAGCGCCATACTTATCTAAGTATGCAGACTTATCTTAAGTAATGTTTGTTAGGGTTCAGGCTTCTTAATTACCAAGGAGAGGAATCATTAACTCAGTAGATGCTGGTCTGCCACTTCAAAGTTTTCCAATAGGAGTTCTAAAAAAGGTGGGGATCAAAACTGAGTCAAAAGAGGAGCCTCAGATTTTTATCTTAGATGGCCCATTCTGTCTGCATTCCTGACATGCAGTGCAGAAAAATCATACACACAGTTTTACTTGCCGATGATTTTGTAATGGGATCCAGATAAAATATCTGTTACAGACGCTGTTTCTCTAAATGACTCCTAATAGCCTCTTGGAGGGATCAAGTTGATTTTGGATTAACCTACCTGCTGGTACCAGAGCTTTTCTGGGCTCAGGTGACCAGAACCAAACACAAAGACTGCCTCAGTCTGGATTGGTCACGTAGGGAATCCAGATAACAGGCCCTAAATTTGATCCTATTTCTCCAAAGGCTTTAATACATCGAACAGCTTTCTACAGTCACCCATACTAAGAATGCTCTTGTCCTTATTTCCCCCTCTTGACATCCCTGATCTCCTATACATCCCAGCTAAAATATTATCTTCTATAAAGGTCATTCCTAATTCCTTTTATGTCTAGTGTCATCCCTTATTTAATTATTTCCTACTTATACTATACATTGTTTGTATGTTCATATTTGTTTACTTGTCTTTCCCATTTAATTAGAAGACCTTTAAGGTCAGGGACCATCTTTTCCCTCTTTTTATATCCCTAGAGTTTAGCATAGTTCCTGGGACATAGTCAGTTCATTGGTTGTGGTCCTTTGTATTTGAATAGGACCAAAATGAAATCACGGTGATATCTCTGGGCTTGTGAGGAAATTGGATTTAAGTGAGGCAGTTACCCAAAGTCATCACCCTCCCACTCTCTTCCATTGAAGACAAGAAGAAGATGAAAATCAATAAGACTAATGATGATTGTGATGATCTTGGTTCCTTCAAAGTCCAACCAAGTTCTAAATTCTCCAAAAAACTTGTTTCTACCACCTCACAGCTATTGGAAGAAATTGTGCTGATCTGCCCCTTTCACCAAGGGAAGTCTTCACGTAACTAGCATAGACATTTTCTCCTAAATCAACAATAGCTTTGAGATCTGTCAGTAAGCCTCAAATTCATTTAGCCCTCTTGCTGAAACACTTTACTAGGGTGTGACTGCTCTTCATGCTACAGATTTTCAGAGCCACAGCTGTATGTGAAGGAAATTATTGAGGGAATTTGGTCTTTAGGATAGATTATAGAAATTCTGGTGCCCCCTGTGGCCAGATGGGAAAAAAAGCAGCAAAAGAGAAAGGAGATAAGAAATCACAAGAGAGGGGTTAAGGTTGGATGTCCCCTGGACTGCCCTCTGGACTACCTTCCCAGGTGGCCCAGGCAAAATAGAAAGCCACAATTAAGTCCCGAAATGTGACATGTGAGAGTCAGGGGGCAGTGAACAAGTTTGATAAACTGAGCAAGGAGTGGATTTTAGCATCTTCTGAACTTCCATGTTTGATGTCAGCTGGACTACCATGTGAATTGACTAGGGGACCCATATGGCAGCCACCGAATAGCAAGCTAAATGGAGTACTCAGTCTCTCTCTCTCTCTCTCTCTCTCTCTCTCTCTCTCTCTCTCTCTCTCTCTCTCTCTCTCTCTCTATTCCATCCTTTCCCCTTACTCCCTCTTGATTAAATAAAATAATTAGATTTATGGCCAGTTTCAAAATTTCTCCCATATTACAGGTGAGAGCTATGGTGTAGGTGGTGTAAGAACTAAGTAAGATGTAAGCTCACAGCCTTTGGTGGGGGATGGGTACGCATCAGTAACAGTAGAAGACTCTCCCCATGTGGGAGAAAGGCCAGTGATTTTTCTGAGAGAATTTGATTGATTCTTCCTCAACTAGATGGTTCAGTTGAGAGAAGGATTATCTCTACCAGAAGAGATCTATCTGGATAACAGATGAAGAACATGATCAAAGACTAAGTGACAAAATCAAAAGGGCCTACACAGCTGAACTTCCAAGCCAACTGCCAGTTCTTGATGTAAAATAGAGATTCTTTTTTGGTGAGTCAATATATTATGGCCTTTCCCTACTAGAAGAAGTCAAACACTATCTGAACTATAGAACAATACTTTAATAACAATGGGAAAATTGGGGAAGGAATGATTGTAAGGAAATAGTGAATAGGAGGTCTCTACAGCTAATTAATTGAGCTTTGGGACCAGCTTCACCCTGGGGGACAAATGTTCCCCCCTCCCGCAGTACTTCTTTTCTATTCTCTATCTATAGCACTAAGATCTAGTTAATAAAGTAAATGAGTAAGTTTAGATGTAAAATTGGTATTGTTGATTGAAGGTCTGTAGGGATAAAAATGTTGGTCTCAATAATCTGCCTGCAAGGTAGCAGTAGATGGTTTGAATATGCGTCAGTCAGGACTGAATGTCAAATAAGATTTGCAGGGTAATAGCATGATGCTCTACTGGAATAAGGTATTCTAAGGCCTGGGAATATGATTCCTACCACCTTCCACCCTAGCTCCCCAAATACCCAGTGAGTACTCTGCTTTGGGGGGGTCCCCTTATATAACCTGGTTCCAACTGTCTTCAACTACTCTTGGCACCTTGGGGTTTCGTGGCTTGCATCTCCAGTTGGGATTCTTAGGTTATAGTGGTCGCCAAAGAAGGAAAACATCTCTGAAAATGGCTTGGCAAGCCCTCATATTGGAAGTAATAATCATCCCTAACCATCCTGTATATCCAATAGCAGGACTTTTCATTCATTCATTCATTCATTCATTCATTCATTCATTCATTCACTTATTTATTTATTTGTTTATTTGTTTGTTTATTTTTGAATTTTTTTAAACCCTTAACTTCTGTGTATTGGTTCCTTGGTGGAAGAGTGGTAAGGGTGGGCAATGGGGGTCAGGTGACTTGCCCAGGGTCACAGAGCTGGGAAGTGTCTGAGGCCAGATTTGAACCTAGGACCTCCTGTCTCTATGCCTGACTCTCAATCCACTGAGCTACCCAGCTGCCCCTATTTATTTATTTATTTATTTATTTTTACTGACTGGCTCCTACCATTCTATCATCTTAGCTGAGCGCAAACAGAGGCTTGGGTCATTTCTTAAACTACAAGATATCCAGGTCCTTATTATCCTTTGTGAGTATTTTGATTGTTATTATTATTTTTTAACCACAAATGCCTTGTCCCAGTCTTTTCAGAATCCAACTGCTAAAACCTAACACGTCAGAACACTGTGAAACTATTAGTAATCTCTTTACTCTGAGCATTATTGAATTCTATGCCTTTCAAAACATTTATTATATGCAAATTGAGTGAAGGGCACTGTAACAGATACAAGGGAAAGAGTTGAGGATGAAGACAAAATAGCCCCTGCCTTTAGGGAGTTTACACTCTACTTGTAGATTAAGTATATACTTGTGTGTGTGTGTTTGTGTGTGTGTGTGTGTGTGTGTGTGTGTGTGTGTGTGTGTTCTTTTCTAATCCCCTACCTTCCATCTTAGATCAACATAAGATATTGGTTCCAAGATCAATTACTGGTAATGGCTAGGCAATGGCTGTTGAGTAACTTGACCAGGGTCATAAAGCTAGGAAGTGTCTGAGGTCAGATTTGAACCCAGAACATCCTGATTCCAAGTCTGGCTCTCTATTCTCTGAGCCACCTTGCTATCTCCTATAATGTCTTAATGTAGAGTTAGCAGCATAAGTTTTAGAAGGGAGAATATCTAAGCAGAGTAGCAATAGAAGAGTCAAATGTTGTCATGATGCAGAAACAATTCATTTAAGGTACAAGCAAGGGATGGGGAGGGGAATAATATATATCATTAATAATGATATTTGATATTACACTAACAATGGTTTGCCTTTTATTATTATTGTGGTGGTGTTTTTGTTGTTGCTGCTATTATTTTGATTGTGGTTGCAGTCGTTTCTGTTACTGCTGTTGTTTGGATTGAACCATTAATATGATTATCTTATCCTTAGTTAACCTGCTTCATCTTCTCCATGGCTGTCTAGTAATCCAGGTCTCCTCTAACCAGGAGTACTGAAATTGATTATTTGAAATTTTTACTGAATTTTGCAATATTAAAAATCATTTGTGTATTTTTATAACTTTTCAAGTTATAATGGACACCTAATGACACTGTTTTGAAAGGAGCTTTTTAGCTTTACATTTTTCTTGAATCCCATTAAGGATATAAGAAAGAAAAGCTGAGTCGTTACAAGCAAGGGGAAATGACTAAGTGGCTTGTACTTTCAAAATATCCTTGGGTCTCTCATCTGTGACACATTTTTGCTTTGAAAATAGCATAAGTGCTGTACATATAAATGCAGTTTATTAATAAGTTAAAATGTGTCATAATGCCTTTGATAATAATATTTGCATAGTCTCAATATAGTTTCTTCAAATTCTGAAGCCAGATTCCAGAATATATTTAATTCAATCCAATTTAAAAGAATTCAAAAGTTATCACGATTCTATTTATCATGAGGCCAAATATTTTGTGAGATGCTTAAAACAATAAAACCAAAATAAAGCTTACAAAATTAAATAAGATATGAACCAAAATTCAAAGAGATTGCATATGTTTTTAAACTCCTACTCAAAACAGAAGAGCACTAATGGTAGGCAATGGAGGTTAAGTGAATTGTCCAGGGTCACACCAGTAGGAAGTGTTTGAGACTAGATTTGAATCCAGGTTCTCCTGATTCCAACCCGGCACAAAGAGATTATATTCTGATGGGATAATCTTCAAACCTTGACCCTTCACATGAATAGTTATGTCTCAATGAACAAAAGTTCATAAAGATTCACACCATCACTTTCAAGAAAGAAATTGAATATATCAAACCTATTGACTTGTGGTGTTATGAGTTTGGGAGTTATAGTGATGAAGTATTATACATGGTGGGCAAAAAAAATTGCTAATATTGAAAGCTTCAGTGATTGCTTTTTGTTAAGTGAGAATATCAGCCAATGTGAATCATAGAATTCCACAGAGAGAAGGACTCTTGAAGATTACTTAGTGTCCCCCAGTTCCTCTTAACAGAAAGAGAAATTGAAAACCAGAAGATCAGAACATCTTTACCAAGATCAGTCAAAGAAATAATTAATGGAAGAATTAGAACTAGAATCCAAAACACTTGTGTGAGTTTCAAAATTAATATCCAATATTCTAAGTATTATATTTAATAAGATTTATTAATAATAACTAACATAAAAAGCTAGAGCAAAAAGCCACCTTCCTCAGCCCCACATGCAGGGGAAAAAAGAGAGAGGGAGGAGTTTACAAATTATATAAACAATAAGGTAAAGACACATGTAAATGAAAAGTGGAAAGTAATTTTGGGACAAGGAAAGAATTCTGGGAGAAGAAGTTCAAGGTACAAAATTCTCTAACTATACATTTGAATCACTATTTCTAAGTAGTCTATATATATATATATATATATATAAATTCCCCCCCCCCACAGTATGATGAGATATGAAGTCCAAGAGGGCAAGATCATATAATCAGTTTCTTTAATCTCTTTCTGTTCCTCTGTCTCTGTCTCATTTTCTGTCTCTGTCTCTGTCTTTTTCTCTCAGTCCTGTTATCCCCAGCCACAACCCTATCCTTTTCAGTTTCTGTCTTCACCAAATGTGAAAACACACACACACACACACACACACACACACACACACACACACACACATATTATATACCCTGTGCATATATAAACTATATATAAACCCATACCTTCCGTCTTAGAATTGTGAAAGAGAATTCTTTATTCTATTTTCTATCCTGAGTTAACACTAACTTAAGTACCTCATTAGATTGATTCGATTGTGAAGGCAGGATTAATTCTCCTTTGTCTACCTTTTGATTGAATCAACATAAGCTTGAACTAGGTAGAGGAGCCTGCAAAACACTTAGTGAATTCATACCCTCAGAAACTCAATCAGCCAGGATGAGTATTCACCTCTCCAGAAGGTGAGATTTAGAAAATTCATACCCTTAGATGAAAACAACATTCAGAAGGTGAAAAGTTGATACCACAGACACTGCCCTCTGGGCAGTGCTAGACAATTAGGAAACTATAATTGGCCCCTGTGAAGATGGGAAGGGCCAAGAAGCCACCATAAAAGCCATGAAATCCTTTGGCTTTGAGCCATATTGTCTTTGAGAAGATAGTCTGAAGAGAGTGTCTCCTGGAGATAGCCTTTGAGGGAGTTTCACTGAAGACTGTGGCTTGGATCATGGGCTTGGAGCTTGGCTTAACCTTGGACTCTGATTCCGGGACTACTTCATTGGTGAGTGAAAGGCTGACTCCTTTCCTAGTTTCTGAAGAGACTAGCTTACATCTTGGAGGAGGCCCTGTGATTTTTCACTACAGATCTTCCTGGTTGAGAGTTAATTAAACTCTGCCTGGATTAAGGTAGGATAGATAACTTTCTATCCCCTTCACATTTTTCCACTTTATTGTTTCCTCTCTATTTTTTAAATAGATTTTTGACTCAAGATATAATAAATATTGGCAATCACATAATTTCATAAAATTATTGTACAACCATTAATTTTTACCTTTATAGAATTAATATTGTTCCAAAACAGAAGAGTGGTAAGGCCTAGGCAATGGGGGTTGTGATTTGCCCAAGGTCACACAGCTAGAAAGTGTCTGTAGGCAGATTTGAACTTACGACCTCTCATCACTAGGCCTGACTCTCAATCCACTGAGACACCCACCTGCCCCAGGATTGATTTAATACAAAAGCATACAAATAGATTAAAGAACATGTCAGTATTGTTAGTATTTTGATAGAAATAGACACTATTTTATATATTATCATGAAGGTATTAATTTCCCTTTTGAACTATTAGCGATGAATGGAATCTAGTACTTCATGTAATATAGGAAGTTTGGATAAAAAATGTATTAAATTAATACAAGCTGAAACCTTCCCTGCATGTTGAATCTTCCAGAGTTGCTGAAAAAAGGGAGAGGTGAAGGGAGCTACCTTGTACAGCATAGTCATTATGTGTCATATGGTCGAATAAAGAAAGATTAGTTATGAATTTACATCATATTCATATATTACCTAAAGGCCCATGAAGGTATGTAACAATCCTTCTTAATACCAAGGAGAAATAGGGTTGTGTCTGGGAATACCCATTTACTCATATATTAGGAAAATTGAAGATGATGCTATAGTTGCTCTCCAAGTCTTGAGAACAGTACTGAATTGTCCAGATTTATTCCCAACATTTTACCGGCATAATTCATTCATTACCTCTTTCACTTATCTAATCAATGATTACATATTAAATTACTGATATGGTGAGCAAGTTGAGATTGATAATGGAGGAGGGGGTGTGTCAAAAAATACAGCCAATGCTTTCCTCCATGAACATCTAAGCCCAGCTCATACTCAAACATATTTTGGTCAGTAGTTGATAAAAAGAATCAAATAAAGGCAATAACCCAAAGACCCTATCTCTTACAAATATAATGGCGTAGAAATTGAGTTTTTTTCAAACTATATAAGACAGAAAAGATGGGGTTACAATGATAGAGAATGAGAAGGTCAGAAAAACAAACTTCAAAGAAAGAATGTTAATTTTCAGTTTATTGACTGTGTTTTAAACAATTATCCCCAAGATCCATGAAGTGACATGGTGATGAGAACTCAAAAAATGGATAAAGTGATTGCACAGATTGGATTTGTCTCTTCTGACATCGCAAGATCTTCACCCTCACTCAGGCATCTAAAGTGAATATTAAGGATATAATTTGATGAGGATAAAGAGATCTTCAACAAGTTAAATCTTAGTTTCACCAAGTCTGGTTAGTCCCCAGTATTTATAATCTCATACAATTTTAAAAAGCATTATTACAGTTCAAAATTCATTCAGACTAAATTCTCAGCCAGAGTGCCCTTGGGGTTAATTCATTTTTATCTGCCCAAATATTCCCTGGGATCATTAGGTTAGAGATGAATGGATATTTTAGCTCTTGAAGTCCAAATCCTTCACTCCATTGATGAGGAATTTGAGGGTCCAAAAATTCAATAACTTAATCAAGATCACATATCAAGTAAAGAACAGAACCATGTATTGAATATAGGTGTCTGGTTGCGATTCAGTTTTCTTTCTAATACAACATATTGATTAAATGAATAAGTTGTGAAAATTTCTTTTTGAGTTAAAATTTACCATGGAAATAAGTTGTTTTTTTTTTATGAATCCACTTGTTTTTCACCCAAAATGTCCAAAAATAATAAATAAATATTTACCAAAATTCAATGAAGAATAGAATTTAATGAAGATAAGAAATGGAGTACTAACTGCCTTAGTAGACCAAGGGAGAGAAAAATTAATTTCCTCATTTGAAAAGAAGGATAAAGGCAAACTTCCTGGAAGATATGACATTTGAAATTGACCTTGATTGTTGGGTAAGATTTCTACAGGGTGAGATGAAGAAGTTTGTGGGAAGCATTCCAGGCATACAAAAATAGAAGGCAACAATAAAATTTTAAAATAATATTGAATATCTGAAAGTATCAGTAAGTCATCCAGTTTAGCTTGAACATAGTATACATTGAAAGGAATGCTATGTGATAAAATGGGAGGAGGGTATAGTTAATAAAGTTGTTCTCTGTTGAAGCAGTTAAGTAGCAGTGGATGAAACAGAGCCTGAAGTGAGGAAGATTTTAGCTCAAATCTAGTCTCAGGTACTTACTTTGTGACACTGAGCAAGTTACAAAACATCTGTCTACCTTAATTTCCTTCACTGTAAAATGGGATAGCAAGAACACCTCCTTCTCAGGGTAGGGAGGATCAAGAGATAACATATTTATAAAATGCTTAGTACATTGCTTACACAGTTGGCTCTTAATCAATGTTTATTCCCTTTCGTCTAGGAAAAAAAAATAACAAAATGCAACATCTCATTATCTTTATGTAAGTATGATCCAAGTTGGATCAAATCTACACTATGGTGGCAAGGGTTTGTGGAGAATGAAAGGAGTTAAGTCTTGTTCAGTATTGCAGATATTATGCCCACCCCCACTTTACATATGAGAGTGGAAATAATAAAAGGCACATAGATAATAAATAGTTGAGGCAGGAGGTAGCGCTAGGCACTGAAAATAATATTGGGCATAGATTCATGGTTCCAGGTTCAAATCCCAGACTGATCATTTACTATTTAAATGATTTACGAGAAGTCAAATCCATTTTTTCTTCTTCAGTTTCCTCATTTGTAAAATGAGGGCTTGGATTTGATATATTGTCCTTTCTGTGATCTAAACACACACACACACACACATATACATATACACACATGCACAAAACTAGCCCCTCTCTGATTTAAAATCCTGTTATTCTTCCATTCAACTATGCTCCTGTTCAGGGAATTTTTTTTTTCAAGACTATCTTAAGTCTGTTACATCAATGAAATCTCTTTTCTGTGTCTCCAAGATGGAATCCTTCAGTTCTTCATTCTTATGTTAAAGAGGAACACACAGCCTTGGGCAGAAGAGAATTCACCATGAGGCTAGAAGCTGCTTAGCTTAGCTATTTCTTAAAGTTAGAAAATATTGTTCAAGGCTGTCAGTTTAAGAATCATGGCCAATACTTGGGCTTGGAATTTTATTCCTTCCTTCTTTCTTCCTTTTTGATCTTGATATTTTTTCTCCAAAAAAGGATGCCCCCTTTTACTTACATATTATCTTCTCTGACCCTCCACAGCTCTCTGTCTTCCTTAACTCTCTATTTCTGAATCTGCAAGTCTGTGATTAGTGTGGTATTGCTCCATCTTTTATAGTTAAATTTTGGAATAATTTTTATACTAATTATGTCATTCATTTCTACATCAGAAATTTAAAATTGGTCAATATCTACATACATTTCTACAGCTTTGGAGATATCCCAAGCAGATTGCTATAACTAGTGTTCTGCCTTCTTTCTCTGATTCTTTACAGTACTCTGGAAAATGTATGGCATGTATTGGTAGGCATAAGAATCAATGAGTCATTCTTATAACAGGAGGTCTAGTTTGCAGAGATTGGACCACACTCATCTTTACACCATGTCTCCAACTCTATCTGTGGCTTGGAAAGCCTTTCTTTCTTGTCTCCAGCTGTTGATCTTCTGTGCTTCAAAACCTACATAAAATGCTACTTTCTCCCCAATTTTTCTCTCATCTTAAACTGAAGCAACAGTTAAATCTCAAACTGAAAGCTGTCCTTCCTGTTTCAGATTTCCTGGTGCTTTTTATGTTGTTGGTGTTGAGGAATTGAAGTCACCCACGACTTCTTCTTGGCAAAATACTGGGGTTTACCATTTCCTTCTCCAGTTCATTTTATAGATGGGGAAACTGAGGCAAGCAAAATTAAGTGTCTTTCCCAGGGTCACACAGCTAGGAAGCATCTAAGGCTAGATTTGAACTCAGGAAGATGAGTATTCCTGACCTTATAAAATGGTCTCTATCCACTGTGCCACCTACCTACTATTTTTCCATGTATTCAAAATTATTAGAAATATTCTTCTGTATGAGAGATCCCTAACCTGTGTGTGTGTTGGGGGTAAGTGAGGTGGTAGGACTAGAAGTTTTGATTGTCCCTTACTCTGTTCACTTTCAGCTCTTTTCCACATAGCATAGATTTCAACTAACTTGAGTCACACTTACATGAAGAGAATGAGGTCTTTTTTTACCTTGGGAGAAGGGAACAAACATTTATTAAGAGCCTACTACATGCCAGGCACTATACTAAGCACTTTTCAAATATTATATCAATTGATCATCCCAACAACCTTTAGGGGCTACGTGTGTGTTAGAGGAAAGGGCAGTCATTAGTAGTAGAGGGCTCCCACTCTTTGGAGCCCTTTAAGAAAAGGCTTGTTGTCCACATGCCAGGTATTTTGCAGAGTGGAGTTTTGTTCAGGATCGGGTTGGACCGGAAAGCCTCTCAGGCTCCTATATTTAATTTTCTCTGTGTTTGTGATTTTCTGATGAATCGTTGCTTAGCCAAATTGCTCTCACAATGAATCTCAGGGACTGAAATAAACCCTCCTACCCAGGAAACCTGGTTGTTGACAAAACCATTCCCCATTGAAAAGTAGCTTTGGCTTGGACCGCCCTTAAAATGTGCACTGAAACAGTTTCATGGGATAAGTTCAGAGGAGTCTGATCCAATACAGAGAGTTAAAATTCCAAGAATCAGTAGAGACCCCCATTTCTATAGCCATGAGCAAATGACAGTTTACCCCTTATTTGTCCAGGTTTAGTCTAAGTTAATCTGTGGGAGAGGGAACGCTATCTTTATTCCAGGAAGGAAGAACAATCCAGAATGGAGGGGGAATAGAAAAATGTGGAGAAGGGAGAGAGAGATAGAATCACACACACACACACACACACACACACACACACACACACACACATACAGACTGAGACCAACAGGCATGTAGATACAGACATAGTCAGGGAAACAGAGATACACAAACAGAGAAAGATAAAGGCAGCAACACAGATACACAGAGACAGTCCAAAAAAATATCAAAACCACCCAGATTCCCAGAGATAGGGATGAGCTAGATAGTGGTTTTGAAAAAAGAGAGGAGAATATCTTTGAAGATATATAAGGAAAAAACAATGATTATGCCCTGAGATTTGGAGTTATTTGTTAATCTCTTTGAAAAGTGTTATGGGTAAGTGCTTTAGGATCAAAGTTATAAGACAGGTATGTACAAGGCCTAGACATCTCCATTAAATCAATAATCAAACCAAAGGCATGAATTAGGTACTAAAAAGTCTCTAATCGACTTGGAAATAATAAAATTTTTTTGTTTGTTTTGTAACAGAGGATAATATAAGACAACTACACACAGCGAATGGTATAGGATTTAATGCTATAGGGCATCTAGGTGGTACAGTGGATATAGCGCTAGCCTTGGGGTCAGGAAGAATGATCTTTCTGAATTCAAATCTTGCCTCAGACACTCACTAGATGTGTTACCCTGTGCGAGTCACTAAACCCTGTTTGCCTAATTTTCTCCATCTGAGTTAGAGAAGGAAATGGGAAACCACTCCACTATTATAGTCAAAACCACAAATGGGGTCAGTAAGAGCAGGCATTACTGCAGAATGACTGAACAGCAATTGAGATGGTCACAGACAGTCATGGATCAAAGAAAGGTTTCAAATATAAAATCATCTGTTTGACTTTAAATGCAGTTCTTTCCTACATGTTCAGTTGTCTTACACTTTACTCCCTCACCACACTTGGCAATCCAGGGACAGTGATGTCCTTACTGGTCTTCAAACATAATATCTCATCTTCTCCCTCCAAGGTTTTCCCCTGGCTGATGCTCCTGCTTAGGTATTCTTCTTCCTTATCTTTACCTCCTTCACTCCCTGACTTCCTTCGCCTCTCAGCTAAAATTTCACCTTTGGAAAAGAGTTTTTCTCATTCCTACTAAATCTTAATCCCACGCCTCTAAGATTGTTGCAATTTTTCCTGTGACATGTTGTTTGTACATAGTGGTTTGTTCGGTTTACATGTGAGTTCTTTGAGATTTGGGGTTGGGTTTGGTTGGGTTTTTGTTTGTTTGTTTGTTTTGTTTGTTTTGTTTTCACTTAGTTTCTGTCTTGTATCCTCAACACAACACAGTACCTGAAAACAAATTGGTAAATGTTGGTTGATAGATGACTAAGAGGCTGACAATCAATCAATCAATTAATAAGCATTTATTAAACACCTACTGCTTGCAAGAAAAAGATATCAGGGGGCATCTGGGTAGCTCAGTGGATTGAGAGGTCCTAGGTTCCAATCTGGCCTCAGACAGTTCCTACCTGTGTGATCCTGGGCAAGTCCCTTAATCCCCACTGCTTAGCCCTTACCACTCTTCTGCCTTGGAGTTAATACATAGTATTGATTTTAAGGCAGAAGGTAAGGGTTTAAAGAAAAAAAAAAA
>NC_058131.1:13567795-13598900 GCF_016433145.1 Gracilinanus agilis | reverse complement strand
ACTCCAACACACACACACATTCTCTCTCTCTCTCTCTCTCTCTCTCTCTCTCTCTCTCTCTCTCTCTCTCTCTCTCTCTCTCTCTCTCCCTCTCTCTCAATTTCTCTCAACCTCTCTCCCCTTCTTTTTTTTCTCTCCCCACAAAAGCTTCTCATCACTCCCCAGATAACTTGTCATGTATATCGTGTTTGTTTTCCTTGTGATAATTTGGTTCATGATGGGGGGTTCTTTTTTGTCAGATTACATTTTCATCCCTTTACCTATTAACTCCTCTAAGACTCTTGGCTTCTATGAAAAATCTGTATTGAAGTTCACTTGAAATTCCTCTTTAAGATACCCTAGGAATAGCTAGAAGTGATATTTGTTCTTTTGTTTCTTATATCTTTGGAAATGGGGTCCAGCCATATAATTTTCCTAAAATGATCCATTCTCTTTCTGAACATACATATACACATATATGTATATCTCTATGCTTATATATGTATAAATATGTAAAAATATAATCTTTGTATATTTAAACTTTACACATATATGTGTGTATGGAGAGACAGAGAATGGAACTAACTAGATATTTTAAATGTGTTCTTTCTTTATTTTCTTTAATGAAAGAGCATAATGTTGGGGAAGGTAGAGAAATCTGGGTTTATGTTTTAATTCTCAAGATACTGGTATGAATGTCCTTGTCCAAATCATTTAATTTTCTTTAGCCTCTATTTCCTCTGATATAAAATGAAATAGTTGGACCGAATGACTTTGAATACACTTCTCTGATCTTGAATTTGTAAACTCCATGGTTGCATGAATAGAAAGTATGATACTCCTTAGCAAAAGATATGATTAAAATGAAAAGATTATTAGGTATATTTTTGTAAACTTTTTTGAATGTTTTTTACCACCTCATTGAAAGTTCCTCAGTGATTTCCAATTAAAACAGATTTGTCTGGGGGCAGTTGGTAAGCTCAGTGGATTGAGAGTCAGGCCTAGAGACGGGAGGTCTAATGTTCAAATCCAGCCTCAGACACTTCCCAGCTGTGTGACCCTGGGCAAGTCACTTGACCCCCATTGCCCATCCTTACCACTCTTCCACCTAGGAGCCAATACATAGAAGTTAAGGGTTTAAAAAAATAAAACAGACTTGTCTGAAAAAATTGCTTTTACAAAAACTGTTTGAATGTAGTTAATAATCAGTTTTTTACTTCTCCTCTCCCATACATGAAGACTTGAATGAAAATTGGATGAGGGTCTCATTTTCCAAGTTATCCAGTAGGTCCTGGGTCAAAATTCAGAATTTTTTATCTAGGTAGGCTAATGTTTTAGATAACACTGAAATTCTGTTTATTTTGTTCCATCAAATGTATGTCTAATTCTTAACCAGAGCTAAGGGTAATGAACAGAAAGTAGCAAAGAGTGCAATTTATCCCTGGTCTATGAGTGTTGGGGCACATCCTAAAAATGAAATCTACTCTAAAGTGCCATGGGCTGTCTCTAGGGGCTATAACCTCCTTTTCAGAGGTCTCCAAGAAGAGGCTAAATATCAACTTACTTGCCAGTTAAGTTGTAGATAGTATTTTTTTTCCTAAGTAATGGTTGAACTAATTGGGAATTTAGGTACCTTCCAAATATGAGATTTTATAATCTTAAAGAAGTTATCTGTCTAGTTATCTCTCTATGTACACACACACAGTCAAATACACACAAACATATAGGGAGAGTGAGACAGAGATAGAGACAGAGAGTCAAAGATAGTAAAAGAATATGAATATTAGAATTATATTACCTTATATTTGTAGCCTAGAATAATTAAATTCCATTAATTTCCATTAATTGGAGAGGGGTGCATAAGAGGAGGAGATAAGTTAGAAAGAAATTTTTTTTTGTATTGTTCCCTATATGGAAATACCCTTTAAAAAAATAAGGACTGTTTTTTTTTTTTATTTGTTTTTGTTGTATTTTATTTTTGCCTCTCTCTTTATTCCCAGGGCTTAGCTTAGAACTTGGCACATAGTAAGTGCAGCTCTTCCTCTGCCTCTTTAAGAGGCAGGAGATCAGGATTTCTAAGAATTGACAGGAGTCAGTGAGCCAGAGCTGAAGATTCTGTTACCAAGGAGATGAAGGGGGTGATAAGGAAGGAACAGTTGGCAGTTAGAGGGCTTTTGCCTGTGAACACAAGAGGTCTTTCTCTTAGTCAAGGGACACTGGCAGTTAAATACTGACAGTTGGGTCTAGAAATGGATTGAAGGAGTTTGTGAATGGTGAATGTCTGTTTATTTAAGAAAATAGGTAGTTAAGAGAATCAATTTTAGAGTGTAGGTTAGATAGGCCTCATCTTGCCAGGCAAGAAGAACCTGTCCACAGACAGACAGAAGTAGGATTTTAGAAATTTTAGTTAGTATTAGAAATTTATGTATAGTCACAAGATATTATAATAATAATCTTTCTTTTCTCCTCTATTTTCTATCTGTACTTCTTCTCAAATTAAATTGTTTTATTCAACTGCTTTCCTCACTCTTGACAAACTTTTACTGTTTAACACTAAAGTAGGTGCTTACTAAATGACAAATGACTGACAAAATAAATGTGATGAAAAGCACAAAAACTTAATAATTTTTTAAGTAAATATAAAAGAATAATTTGAAATTAATATTTTGAACTTTATTGTTCTAATGTTTAAAAAATGCTTGTTAAATATAGTAAATATTGCAGCTTAATTAAATTAACTCAAGAAGGCAGAAAAAATGCTAATTTTTAAATAAAAATTATCTTTTTTTTATCATATACCAACCTTAGCATTTTAGCTATTTCCACAAATTGTCTTGGTCTCCAGGGTGGGACACTTTCTGTATCTTAATCCTATAAATGATTCCTTCCTTTCATTTATTTTTTGGAATTTTCAATACAGTTCAAAACCCAATTCAGATGCCATGTCCTTTAGGAGGCATATGCTGCTTCCTGCAATTATTGGTATTTATTCCCTCTTTAAATAGCCTTGTTTTTTCCCAATCTGCATATATATGATTATTTTTCCCCCTTAAAATATAAGCTTGTTGAGAGGAGGACCCACTTCCATTTTAGCTTCATATGCTCAAAGTTCAGTACAACCAATCAAGCATTTAAGCACTTTTTATATTCCAGTCACAGTGTGAAGAATTAGGGATTCAATTATATTTGATGGGGATAAACCACTTATATATAAAGTTACAAATACATATGGCAATAATTAAATATGACCATTGGGAAGAAGGTACTAGCATATGGGGAACTAGAAATTTCCTCCTGAAGAAGGTAAAGATGTATTTTTTTTAATCTTATATTTTAATACAATTTATTCCCAGGTATCTTTACCTCTCCCTTCCTGCACCAGAGAAGGCATCCTCTAACAAAAGGATATGTATATATCAACTCTATCTCACACATTTCTATTTATGTTTCTTCTCTGGAGGTGATAATTGACAAGTTATTCTTCAAATATTAATTCTGCAGAGGTATATACTCTTCTTTTATGTTATTAATTTAATTCTTTATTATTTCATGTGGGTCATTCCAAGTTTTTTTTTAATTAAACTACTCATCATATATTTTGATTCAGTAGTATTATATCACAATCATATATAATTTGTTCATCCATTCCCCAATTTTCGAATGGCCTCTAAATTTCTAGTTCTTTCCCTCCACAAAGAGAACTGCTTTATATATTTTGGAACAGAGTTGTTTTGTTGTTGTTGTTGTTGTTTGTTTGTTTCTTTGTTTTTTCTTGATCTCCTTGGAAACAGATTCAGGAGTGTTATTTCTGGGTCTAAATGTATATTCAGTTTTAAAATTCTGAGAATAATTCTAAATTGGTCCCCAAAATGGTTGGATCAGTTTGCAGTTCCATCAATAGTGTATTAGTATCCCCATTTTTTCATAATGTCTCCAACTTTTTTTTTTCACTTTAAGCAATTTTACTGTAGATGTGAGATGATGCCTCAGAATTATTTTGGTTTGTATTTTTCTAATCAGTAGTGATTCAGAAGACTTTTTTCATATATCTATAATGGCTTTGATTTCTTCATCTAAAAACTGTTTTTATCTTGTGCCTATTCACCAATTGAGACTTGACTCTTATTCTTGTAAATTTAACAAAGTTCTGTACTTATTTTAGATATGAGACCTCAATCTGAGAAACTGACTAGAAATCCTGGCCCCTCTAATTTTCTGCTTTTCTTCTAATCTTGGCTATAATTGTTTTATTTGTATAAAATAATTTAACCCATTAACCATTATCCATTTTACATCTCAGGATGTTCTCCATTTCTTTTTCCTTCATCCCCTATTTTCAAAAGAAAAAAAAACTGATAGGTAATATGTTTCTTGTTCTAATTTTCTTATGGTATTTCCTTTTAAGTCTAGGTCATGTATCTATTTTGATCTTATTGAATACTGTACCTAGTTTCTACCAAACTAATTTCCAGTTATCCCAGTACTTTTCATTGAAGACTGAGTTCTTATCCCCAAAACTTGAAACGATTCTTTTGTCAAATGCAAAATTACTATAATCTTTTATTATTATTTGTCATATATCTGTTGTATTCCACTGATCTACCTTTCTATGTCTTAATCATTAGCAGATAGTTTTGATAATTACTTCTTTATAATGTTGTTTAAAATCTGGTCCTGCTAGACCTCTTTTATTTATATATTTTTATTAATTCATTTTACTTTCTTGCTCCTTTGCTCTTCCAAATGAATTTTGCTATTTTTTTCTAGCTCAAAATAATTAATTACATAATTTTTGGTAGTTTAATTGGGAAGACATTGAACAAGTAGATTAGTTTAGATGGGATTGTCATTTTCATTATATTAGCTCTGCCCACCCATGAATAATTATGATTTCTCCAATTATTTAAATTTTTATAAAAATACATATTTTATAATTATTTTCCTGTAGTTCTTGGCTGTGTTTTGGCAGGCCTACTCCCTGGTATTTTACTCAGTGTGTGGTTACTCAACATAATGTCTCTCTGTATCTTCTTTTGAGACTTTGAAAGTGGAATATAAAAATGTTAATGATTTATGTAGGCAAGATGAGTTATGAAAAGTGCCAAAGATTATAAGAGACAAAGACAATGAGGGAGATCATTCCACATCTTGAAAACAGATAGAATGAAGACACAGAGGCCAAAAATGGAGGAATGTATGCAAGGAAAAACAAGTAGGTCATTGTGGTGGAACTAGAAAGTATTTGGAGTGTTTTGCCAGAGAACTGGTCAGATAGATTAGGAAGTCTAGACAGATGTGTCTCCTGGAAAGAAGAGTGAGATAATAAATAATGATTTAAATACTAGAGAAATTTATTTGTACCTAAGGTCTATAGGGATCCTCTGGAATAGATTAAGTAAGGGTTCATTGGTGATATAAAGATAAACAATATTTTTTTTCCCTTAAATCTTTTTTCTAGCAGAAGCTTATGCTCTGGGGATTGAAGGGTGGGGGGGGGGGAGTTCGTTAGAAATCTGAAGGCTTTCTAACATAACAGGACCTACCAAAGCTCCATTGGTAAAACCTTCAACAATCTTAGATTTCTTTTATATTAGCATGAAGTAGAGAAGTCAGAGTTAAGGAGAATTTTTTATACACTCTATATCCAAAGAATGTCTGTTTTCTAAAGGCATTCTAGCTAGTTTGAAAAACAGTAGGAACATAAGGATATGACACTGTCAGTTTTGATCATCATCAATATATATTTAGTCTAGCTCTGTAGAAGGATGTCTGTAAATAACAAGGTGACTCAACTCATAAACAATTCTCACATCTCCACTGCAAACATTTTCCAACATGGATGTGAGAGAATAGCTGTTTTAGCTCTTGACAATTTTGCTATGTAGGCTACACTAGATGCTGGGCCAAAATCTCCATACCCCTCATCTGGAAAAAAAAATATGGCACTAATAATTAGGATATAGGGATCTTTGATTTTTAGTTACAAGCAGTCATAGAGATTTTCTAGACTATTTCCATTTTTTGTAAGTGAGAAGCCCAGAAGTTTACATAAGCATTTTATGACAGGTCCTGGGTTTGAATTTACTTTTTAAGATTCCAACTACGAAATTCTTTGCACAACCCAGCTTGACGAGGCCAAATACCTGGTCAGTGATTCCTCATTCTGAATCCTCTGAGATCAGGCTTTTTAGTTGTATTCTTAGGAGAGAG
Source organism: Gracilinanus agilis (assembly GCF_016433145.1). NCBI lineage: Eukaryota > Metazoa > Chordata > Mammalia > Didelphimorphia > Didelphidae > Gracilinanus > Gracilinanus agilis. Next base: position 13,592,711 of record NC_058131.1, on the reverse strand, counting down.
TCAAGTCTTTGGAAGACCTGATGAATGACCACGTTGGCTTTAAAGATTCCCAAGAACTGAGTTTGTATTGGGTTTGTGCAATATTTAAGTGCTTCTTATGGTCAGCATTAAATTAGAGCTTAGGATCAAGTTCCCAAGAATGGAATTAGTAATTAATTCCTTTTGAGAAGGAAGGGGCACATCATCCACCATCATCCCTCACTCTTATCTCATGTCCTTTATTTATCCACATTATGAATTTAAATTTGGAAAAAGGAGAACCTTGCTTTGAATCCTAGCCATTCTTTTTACTAGTTGTGTGACCTCTGGTAAGCCTCTTCCCTTTTTACCTCAGTTTCCTTCCTTTCAAAATGAAAAGATTAGAATAGATGATTTCTAAAGGCCTTTAGAGATTTAAATCCTATGTCATCAATTAAGGGCTGTAAATACAGAATTGTGGGAGAGGCATCCTGGTGACTCATATTGGCTCTATTGAGGATATATTAAGGAATTTATCTGTATGTGTCAACAAACTTGACAATCCAAGAGTACTTATGCCTCATTTGCTGTTATTTATGAACTAATAGAGGAGTGATTTTTTTCTGGGTAAAATAATTTATTTTTAACAGTGTTCTTAATATTTTAAATATTCTTATTCCTTGTTTCTGCCTCCACAAAAATGACTCCTACTTCTGTGTAATCTTTGTTTTTACTGTTGTTCTTAAAAATCTGTCAAATCTTTTGTGGATTCTAGAATGCTCTCTGCATATATGTTTGCAGCATGGATATCTTCTGTATCTTCAGTGAGAATGTCTAGTCAATGTCCAGGCTAACAAGTTAATGTCCATATGATCAGTGTTTGGAAATAGGTGGTAACATAGTGAATTGTGAGTTTGATTCAGAGAAAGAAAGACCTGATTTCCAGTTTGACTTCAGATATTTACTAGCTGTGGTACTCTAGGTAAGTCACTTAACCTCTGTTTGCATCAGTTTTCTCAATTGTGAAATAAGGATAATAATGATTCTTGCCTCTCAGGGTTTCTATGAAGATCAAATGACTTAATATTTGTGAAGAAAAACTTAAACGGTGCCTGGTGCCAAGTAGGTGGTACAAATGCTTATCCTTTTTACCTCTCATCTATTTGAGTGACTTAGTCAAGTTTAGATTATCCAGTCTGTATCCAAACTAAATAGTCAATTCAACAAGCAAAAAAGTTAATACTGATTAATCACCCATAATTTGAAGATTACATCACTAGTTATTGAATGTAATTCAAGAAAGATGACATATGAACCTTGGACTCCAGGCATTTAGCACAATAGGCAGTGTAAATGGGGGGGTTAGGAAGAAGGGGATGTAGTTAAGACCAAGTTAGAGAAGGATGGAAGCCCTATCCTCCCTCACTGCCACCCCTATTCTTGGAGACAAAAATGATGTCCCCTTGGGAGAAGGGGAATCCTGGAAGAGCATGCTGCCATTGAGGGGTTGAAGGAATGATGTACATTGTTATAAGGAAATTAGAAAAGTATATATTTAATGTAGGGTAAAACTCAGGCTGTCTCCAAAGAGTTGAGAGTTCCAACCATGGAATGAAGTGAAGGAAACTGTTTTCCTTGTGGACTCTGGTCAAGACTGAGACAGGGAGAGGGCTGATCTTACAACCTTCAAGGAAAAGTGAGCAATACCCCAATTGGATGATGGTGCTAGTCAGGGAACACAGAACCCCCTCCTTGCTCATAGCAAGGGACAGGCACAAAATGGAGACTAGCCTGCCTATGCTGTTTCACTCCCTCCAATATGACCAACACAGTTCTGATCTTGAATTTTTTTTTATCAGAAACAACAGGGATAAGGGGGATGAAGGTACGTTATCAGCAGGAAATAGGTGAAGATATCCCTAAGCCAAGGACCATCACTCTGGCAAGTTCCCACCAAGCCTCAGACATGAAGGTGAGTCAAGGTGTCCCTCAACCAGAGCTTCTCCTTCTCAAACCCCACTAATAATATTCTTATAAGATACAGTTGCCGGGGCAGCTGGGTAGCTCAGTGGAGTGAGAGTCAGGCCTAGAGACAGGATGTCCTAGGTTCAAACCCGGCCTCAGCCACTTCCCAGCTGTGTGACCCTGGGCAAGTCACTTGACCCCCATTGCACACCTTTACCACTCTTCCACCTATGAGACAATACACCGAAGTACAAGGGTTTAAAAAAAAAGATACAGTTGCTGTAAGTTCAGGTGGGATACTGCTGGGCCAAGTCCAAGGCAAGTGGGGTTCAAGGAACCCCATGACTCCCCCAAAAGAAGTCCAGTAACCCTAAACTCAATTAATCTCCACTGATGATATGGATAAATGCTGGGAAGACAAGATGACCCAGGTGCAGGTCTCCTATTCAATCAAGAAAAACCTGATGGCCATTTCAGAGGATCTCAGAGACAGATTTCACATCCTTACTCCTCAGCCCCACAAAAGCCCCTGGTCAGGTTTTCCTCTCCCAAACATCTATGTTCTTCCAATGGTCACTTGGACTCTTCTTCCTCCAACATTCTGTAGCAGTTTTTTCCATAAATGTCAGGGCTTGCCTCATTCTTACAGCAGAGATAAGATATCCTTCCCTGTATCATTCTATTTTCCATGGGTCACATCATAGATAGTGCAGTGGACAGAGCACCAGACCTAGGGTTAGGATGACCTGAGTTGAATTCTGACCTTAGACATTTACTACCTTTGTGACTCTTGCTAAATTTCTTAAACCCATTTGCCTCGGTTTCCTCATGTATAAAATAATCTGGAAAAGAAAAAGGGAAACTATCCCAGTATATTTGCCAAGAAAACCCTAATATGTGGCCATGAAGAGTATAAACATGACTGAAATGACTGAACAATAACTTTGTTTTCAGATTCCACAAATTCATTGATGTACATACCTTCTCCACTCATACAGATCATACTTTCTCTGTAACTATGGTTAATTTCTGATAACCTTATTGTCAAATTGATCACAGCGTGATGAATTTTTCTACCACAACAAAACTCAATATTCCTCATTAGCCATAGTGTTTTAAAGTGGCAGAAATATAGTCTACTTTAAGGTCCCTGGTGAAAACATTCAGAATTTCATTGTACTATCTGAGAAACAGCTCTTCTACAGTTTTCATGAATCAAGATTTAGCTCTGTTCCATGATAAGGCATCAGAGGTTGCTATTAGTGGAAGGCATGGGGCATAAACAGAAAAGAATGATCATATAAAGCATTGTGATATTTATCCCATTAATCACTTCTCATTTATTTTGTGCATTTTCCCAAACTCTGCAGGGGTATGTCTCAATTGGAAAAATCCTTAGTAAAAGTAACAAGGTGAACAGAGTATCTTCCAGTTTTCGTATGTTTAGGCAATATAGAATCCATGTACCCTAGATAAGTATGGTGTGATGTTGGAGAGGGAACGGAGGAGTAAATCAAAGTGGAAAAAGACCTTGAACCCATACCATAAGATTAGGTGAAGGGACTGTGGGTAATTGAAGAAGAGACTTGTGAAGACTTCTGAATGTCTCAAGGGACTATCACAGAGAGAAGAAAGTAAAGTGGATCTATTTGATCCCAAAATATCAAACTAGAGTAGTAGTTTGACTGTATTATCTATTCTAACTATGAAATGGCTTTATCCAAAAGTAGAGCTGGTCACCTCAAGAAGTAAGAAGCTCCCTTTCACTAGCAGTCTGGAAGGAAAGATGGGATGACTATGTATTGTATAGGAGATGTTTGTTCTGGTGTGGTTTGGTCTGGAGGACCTTCATGGTCATGAGTAGATCCAAATCAAAGATTATGAGTAGAAGATAGACTCTTTGAGGGCAAGGACCATTTTTATACTTGTTTTCTCTCCTCAGAACTTAGAATAATATCTGACAAACAATAATCACTTAAAAAACGTTTGTTGATCAGTTGATCAATTTGAAATATGAGGCCAAAGGATCACTGTAAATTGCTAAAGGAGCACTTCAGGGAGATATAAGTGAATGTTTGAATGTCTTGACATCTTGATTGTTTGGAAGTCAACAGTAAAATTACATCTAAGGGTATTACTTATATCATTTTCTGTAGCAATATATATTTAAGTTCAAGCAGTTACCCTTCCCCCTGGCACCCCATGCATTTTAGATAATAGAACCTTGAGCAAACTCTTGAGAAATTTTTGATGCATTCCTCTTGCATATTTCTGTGAGCCAAATTGCAGCCTTAGATTTTTCACTCACAGCTCCCATTGGGAACAGTGTACTTCAGAGAACAAGATCTGGCACTGTGCACAGAAAAGACGGAGAGATGGAAACAAGGACCATCAGCACACTGAGCCAAATCCCGCCCTCAGAAACATTCCACATCCACAATTGCCATGAACATCAATGGGCCCAATTTCACAGCTATTTCTCCAGTAAAACCCCCACTGAGGGTAGCCTCCAAGGGAGCCATGCACAGTCTGCCCATTATTGTCAATGAAAGGCTAGCATTCAGAAATGCTCCTTTGTGAAAACTGAATACAACTAAGGAAATCTAATTATGTAGTCAAATGTTGTGGGTAAATGCCTCATTCCTTGTTCTAATTATCACCTAGCCCAAAGGGGAAAACTTCATTTAACAATGAGCTGGGTGAACAAGGTTAATTTCTCCTCCCAAACCTCTCCAGATAGGAGAAAAATACACAGCTGGATTTCAAAGCCCAGTACAAGGCACTGAGTAGTGAGGTTTATCTCAGAATTTCCTTGCTTCCCCCTTCTTCATGTTTTCTTTCTTTTTTTCCCCTTAATTTAACATAACTTTATTAACAAGTTGATATAATACTTGGGGTAGGAAAATGGATGCAAAAGCATGAGGATTTAGATAATAAAATGTTTTATATACAAGAAGTTAGACAATGGACTCCACATACATTGTTGGACAATGTTGACTGGGCTAAAGGATCAACTGAGAAAAAACAAAGCAAAATAAAACAAAAAGAAACTTTAAAAATACATTAATTAAGCTATTCCTCCTATTTCTGAGAAGAGATTAACTGGAGAATACCTTCACTGTTGTCTGTAACTTGTTAATGTCTTTTTAAAATGTAGTTTCCTTGTTTCTAATTCTAACTACAATGGTAAAAAGCATCTTTTACATCCTAACTTATTGAAGTCTATCTACCAAATTTGAGAATTGATATTTGGATCATTTCTTCTTAATTTCCATGGTCTTTCTTATAACCCAAGTTGGCAGGTGTAAATTAAAAAAAGCTTTTTAATTTTCTCAAATCCCTACTTTCTTGATTAATCATCAACACCACAAGACCCAATCATTATTGAGATCACCAACTACTCTCCCCCACCTTCCTCTTAAACTCCATAAATAACATAATAATAAGCTACTTCCATGATATACAGTGTTTATCCTTAATATGTTCTTCAATAAAGTGGACATTTGACCTTATCCCTTTTCTGGACTCATAGCCTTTTCTTTTACAGCAATGTCTTAACCCCTTATATACACCTCAAATATGCAATCCATTTGTAGGACAGTGGGATATCATCTTTATTGCTTGAATTATCCATGGAGTGAGTTAGTCCAATAGCGTCATTTTTAAAAATGAGGAAACTGGGGCCATAAATCTGTGTATACTATTTGATCCAGCAATATCACTGCTAGGTCTATATCCCAAAGATATTAAAGATAGGAGAAAATAATCTACTTCCACAAAATATATTTATAGTATCTCCTTTTGCGGTGGCAAGGAACTGGAAACTGAAAGAATATCCATCAATTGGGCAATAGCTGGAACTATTGTGGTATATTCTTGTAATTGGATCTTATTGTTCCATAAGAAATGATAAATAAGATGATCATAATGTGACTAATATTTCAATTATTCTGAAAGGAAACAATAAGGTAAAACTCCATGCCAATAACAGATTTATTGAGAGACTTGTGTCTCTCAGCAAAACTGGGTCATTAGGTTTTCCTCCCAAGCTAAGATAATTAAATGAGAGCTTTCTTTTTTTTTTATACCCTAACATTGCATCATTCCAGATCCTGCTTCAAAAGTCAACCATCAATCCCTAGGATAGTTGGAAAAAGGGATATCCCTACCAGATATCTTTTCATCAAGACATCTTTATGCCCTGGATATCTGTGTGCCATATGTAGTAAGACCTTCTGCTCATGGACATTGGGTGGGATTTATTTACATTTTTCTAGAAATGGCTGAGTGTTAGTTTCTTGAGGAGGTATGGCAGATTTTTTTTTTTATTGTTAATGAGACACCACTGCTCCTTCCAGTGTTTTATACATAGCGATGACATTCAACGAGTGGATCAGCATATCTGTAAGACCCCTAACGCTCAGCATCTAGACATGCCATATATGGTTGGTAAGTTTTCCATTTACTTGATGCATCATACCCTATTGCAAAATGCTAGTTTATAAACAGTAAAAAGAGGAAGTAGCAAGATTTACTGCATTAGTTTAAAATTTTCCTATGTAAATTATAATTGCTAGAATTTTATTAATCTTATTATAATTCTCTTTATCACTAATCAATTGTTGTACTGAATCACTTCCTTTAACTATATATTGATTGATTGTGATAACTTAATTCTTATTTAAAAGGGTCAGATTTTCATTCTCTTCGACAACAACAACCTGGAAAGATTTGTATGCAGTGATGCAAAGCAAAATGAGCAGAAATAAGAGAAAATTGTACACAGTAACAACAATAATGTATGATGATCAACTGTGAATGGTTTAACCAAGCAAGAATCCAGAACAACTTCAAGGAACTCATGACAAAAAGGCCATCCACTTCCATAGAAGCAACAAATGGAGCCCAAATTGAAAGATTAGATTGCAAAATTTTAGAAAATGAACATTAAAAATTATATTTATGTGTAATGAGGCAAAATAAAAATAAACATGAGGAATCTGAAACATAAAGATGGTAAGTTTCTTGCCCAAATATAGATAGATTTTACATGACTAAATCAAGATTATTCACATACAACTCCTTTCATATATAATCCAACATATTTTCCCTCGGACTAGAAGGCCTATCTTTAAAATCAACTCCTCATGAAAGTTTGCCAGGTCACATTCAGAAATTCTGGTTGATGCATTTAAAGAATGTTATTAACTAACTAGTGTTACAGTAGGCCAACCAGGAGAATAAAGACTTAAATTTCTGTAATATGTAGATCATTTCAAGAATTGGGAGATATTTATCCTGAAGAAGAGAAGATTTGGTGGAGAGGTTTAAAGTACTTGGCTTCTAGGTAGAACAAAAACAGAGAAAGAAAACTACAGACCAATCTCCTTAATGAGCATAGATGCAAAAATCTTAAACAGAATACTAGCTAAAAGACTCCAGCAAGTGATTAAGAGGATCATCTACCATGATCAGGTGAGATTTATACCAGGAATGCAAGGATGGTTCAATAATAGGAAAACCATTCACATAATTGACCATATCAACAAACAAACCAACAAAAAATCACATGATTATCTCAATAGATGCTGAAAAAGCCTTTGACAAAATATAACAACCATTCCTACTGAAAACACCAGAAAGTATAGGAATAGAAGGGCCTTTCCTAAAAATAATAAACAATATATATCTAAAACCATCATCAAACACCATCTGCAATGGGAATAAATTAGAAGCATTTCCAATAAGATCAGGAGTGAAACAAGGATGCCCATTGTCATTTCTATTATTTAACATTGTACTAGAAACACTAGTTGTAGCAGAGAAGAAAAAGAAACTGAAGTTATTAAAATAGGCCATGAGGAGACCAAGTTATCACTCTTTGCAGATGACATGGTGGTCTACTTAAAAAATCCTAGAGAATCAACTAAAAAGTTAGTGGAAATAATAAAAAACTTTAACAAAGTTGCAGGATACAAAATAAATGCAAATAAATTACCACCAGTTCTATATATTTCCAACACAGTGAAGCAGCAAGTTAGAGAAAGAAATTTCATTTAAAAATCACCCTAAACAATATAAAATACTTAGGAATCTATCTGCCAAGACAAACACAGGAATTATACAAACACAACTACGAAACACTTTCCGCACAATTAAAACTAGATCTAAACAATTGGAAAAATATTGAGTGCTCATGGGTAGGATAGGATGAGCTAATATAATAAAAATGACCACCCTAACCAAATTAATTTACTTACTTAGTGCTATACCTATCAAACTACCAAAAAACTTTTTTACTGAATTAGAAAAAACTGTTATAAAGTTCATTTGGAAAAACAAAAGACCAAGAATATCAAGGGAGATGATAAAAAAAATTATGAAGGAAGGTGACCTAGCAGTACTAGATTTTTTTTTAACATTTAATAATATTTATTTTTTAGAAAAGTTAACATGGTTACATGATTCCTGCTCTTATTTTCCCCTTCACCCCCCGACCTACCCCCTCCATAGCCGATGTGCATTTTCACTGGTTTTAACATGTGTCATTGATTAAGATCTATTTCCAAATTTTTGATAGTTGCATTGGTGTGGTAGTTTCGAGTCTATATCCCCAATTATGTCCGCCTCAAACCATGTGTTCAAGCAGTTGCTTTTCTTCTGTGTTTGCACACCTGCAGTTCTTCCTCTGAATGTGGGTAGTGTTCTTTTCCATAAATCCCTCAGAATTGTCCTGCATCACTGCATTGTTGCCAGTATAGAAGTCCATTACATTCTATTTTACCACAGTATATCGGTCTCTGTATACAATGTTCTTCTGGATCTGCTCCTTTCACTCTGCATCAATTCCTGGAGGTCTTTCCAGTTCACATGGAATTCCTCCAGTTTATTATTCCTTTGAGAGCAATAGTATTCCATCATCAGCATATACCACAATTTGTTCAGCAATTCCCCAATTGAATGGCATACCCTCATTTTCCAGGTTTTTGCCACCACAAAAAGCATGGCTATAACTATTTTCATATAAGTCTGTTTATCTTTTATCTCTTTGAGAGCAGTATCAGATCTTAAAGTGTACTGTAAAGCAGTAGTCATCAAAACAATATGGTACTGGCGAAGAGACAGAAGAGACGTTCAGTGAAATAGACTTTGGGTAAGTGATCTCAGCAAGTCAATCTATGATAAACCCAAAGAACCCAGCTTTTGGGACAAGAACCCACTATTTGACAAAAACTACTGAGAAAACTGGAAAACAATATGGGAGAGATTGGGTCTAGATCAATATCTCACACCCTATACCAAGATAAATTCAGAATGAGGGAATGACGTGGATATAAAAGAAGAAACTGTAAGTAAATTAGGTGAGCATATAATAGTATAGTTGTCATATCTATGGGAAAGGAAAGATTTTAAAACCAAGCAAGAGTTAGAAAAAATTACAAAATATAAAATGAATAATTTTGATTACATTAAACTAAAAAACTTTTGTACAAACAAAACCAATACTGCCAAAATTAGAAGGGAAGCAACAAATTGGGAAAAAATTCTTTATAACAAAAAATTCAGACAAAGGTCTAATTACTCAAATTTATAAGGAGCTAAAATCAATTGTACAAAAAAGTCAAGCCATTCCACAATTGGTAAATGGGCAAGGGACATGAATAGGCAAGTTTCAAATAAAGAAATCAAAACTATAAACAAACACATGAAAAAGTGTTCTAAATCGCTAATAATTAGAGGCATGCAAATCAAAACAATCCTGAGGTACCACATTAAGCTATTCATAGTTGATCATTGGACACTATTGCTGTTACTGTGTGTAACATTCTCTTGGTTCTGTTCACTTCACATTTTGTCAGTTCATATAAGTCTATCAAGTTTTGTTTTTTTTTTGTGTGTGTGTGATCCTTTTAGTCTTCATTTGTTATGATGCAATAATATTCTATAACAAAAATATATCATAATTTTTCCAGCCATTGTCTAATAGATAGATATCCTTTCAGTTACCAGTTCATGGCCACTCCAAATCAGTACAGAGTGGCTGTATTAGTTCACAGCTCCAGCAATAGCATATTAGTATTCTGACTTTTTAAACACATGCCTTCTATTTTAGGATCAATATTGTATATTGTTTCCAAGGTAGAAAAATGGTAAGGGATAGGCAATGGGAGTTATACAGGTAGGAAGTTTCTGAGGCTAGATTTGAGCCTCCTGTCTCTCAGCAAGGCTCTCAATCTCCTTATCCACCTATCTGACTTCAGTATCCTGGTTTTCCATATCTCCTTTAAGTTTTATTATTTTTATTTTTTTTGTAATGTTAGTCAATCTGATGTGTGTGAAGTGGTACCTCAAAGTTGTTATAATTTAAATTTTTCTAATTACTAATGTCCTGGAATCTTTCTTCAAACAAAGATACTTTTAAATTCTTCATCTGAGAATTGTCTGCTTACATACTTTAACCACTTGTCAATTGGAGAATGCTTTATATTCTTATAAATTTGTTTTGGTTCTCTATATTTCTAAGAAATGAGACCTTGACAGAGACACTTGCTACATTTTTTTTTCCTAGTTTGCTTCCCTTCTAATCTTGATGGCATTGATTTGGTTTGTGTAAACCCTTTATAATTTAATGTAGTAAAAAAGATCTATTTTATATTTGACAAAGTTTTCAATATCTTGTTTGGATATAAATTCTTCCTTTATCCATAGATCTGATGGGTAAGCTATTCCATATTCCTATAATTTGTTTATTATCTCACCCTTTATTTCTAAACCAGATATGCTCTTGTAATTTACTTTTGTATATGAAGTGAGATGTTGGTCTGTGTCTTATTTCTGCCCTACTGTTTTCTCTCCAGTTTTCCAAGCAGTTTTTTTTTTTTTGTCAAATAGTGAGTTCTTCATCCAAAAGCTTGAGTCTGGGTTTTTCAAGTACTAGGTTACTAAGGTCACTTACTACTGTGTATTGTGTGCCTAAGGTATTTCATTGATCCATGACTATTTCTTAGGCAGTACCACATTGTTATTTTGGCTGCCACTTTATAATACAGTTTGAGATCTGCTACAGGTAAGTCATTATCCTTCTTATTTTTTCCCATTAGTTCTCTTGATATTCTTGACCTTTTCTTTAGAAATATCATCTTCTTGTGGTCTTTTTCCTTTGAAAATTGTATCTGCTTTTTATCGATTAAACTATCATCTAATTTCACTTGACTCTAAAATTTATTTCAAAAGTTTTGGAACATGGAAAGTGGGAAAATAGATAAAAAAGATTCAAGATAATCATGGAATCAACTCTTTGAGAAAGACAGCTTGACTTAATGGATATACAGTTGACTTCAGCATCAACAGCATTGCATCAACTTGGATTTAAGTTCTGTATGTATTAGATACAATTTGTATGATCCCAGGAGATGACTTAATTTCTTTTTTTTAAACCTTTACCTTCTGTCTTGGAGTCAATACTGTATATTGGCTCCAAGGCAGAAGAGTGGTAAGGGTAGGCAATGGGGGGGCAAGTGACTTGTCCAGGGTCACATAGCTAGGAAGTGTCTGATGTCAGATTTGAACCCAGGACCTCCCATCTCTAGCCTGGCTCTCAATCTACTGAGCTACCCAGCTGCCCCCAATGACTTAATTTCTTAATGTCCCCAGCCAAATGAATAAGAAATTTAACATCTTCCTGGCCAAAATAAGTTTCACTAGTCATACATTTCCATTAAGAAATGTATAAAGAGGTGAAGATCTGAATTGGTAGAGAAAAATTCCCAAACAAATCTCCTTCTGCTAATGAAACCACAGATTACATAGGTCTGGTCCAAAAGTGTTAGTGACATTTCTCATTATTTTGAAGAGGACCAAAGACATCATGGGGTTATGCCTTGACTTGCTCACGATTTAAATTTAAATGAGGGAAATTGTACAAAGTGTTCAGCTCCATTCTCTCTTCCAGAGTCACTGAAGTTCAGTGGCAAGTCCAAAGTCAGGAAGACTGATGATGGCCCAAGATGCAGTGGATGATCTTTCTGTCATTGATGTTTTAAGTTATAAGCACTCCACCGCACCTGCTTCAGCTTTCTCCATGACCACTGGAAAACATTCTCATCTGCCCATTCCACAGGGGCAAGTCTTCACATGCTTAAGGTAGACATCCTCCTAAATCACTGAAATGTTTGAGACCTGTCAGTTACCTCCAACTTTGTTTATATCATCTTACAAGATCGTTTTATCTGCGTAGCTACTGTGCATTCAATAATTTCTTCGAGTCACAGATGAGACTTGAGCTGACAGGTAGACTACCAAGTTGAGTTAGTAGCCCTGAAAAAGTCTGATCCAATGCTTATATGAGAGATACTTGTGCTTCTTACACACCCCATACACCTCTCTGGTCCAAAACACATACATTTACACATATATACCATCACTAAAATTAATAATACCATTAATAATTATAACTATAAATAATTAAATACATTTCCTGAGTATAGAGAAAGGCAATGATCCAAATCTTGATTAGATATTAACAAGAAGATTTTTCTGGGTAAAATAAAATTTTATATGGTACTAAAAATAAGGTTTATTATTAAAGGTTATTTCTCTCTTCTATCTTTAAGTAACCTCAGCTCCAATGGATTTCACAATTTCATCCACTCAGATGACTTTAAGGTCTAAATATATATCAGACTCCCTGAGGTTTAGCAGATTGATCTCTTTAAAAAATTTTTGGAAACATCTTAAACTCAAAATGTGCAAAGCTAAACACATTATCCCTTCCAGCATTTCTTTCTTCTAACTATTGTTATTTTGTGAAAGATATTGCTCTCCTCTGAGATTGCCAGGCTTGTGGCCTCAACATTAACCTAGTCTCCTCATTCCCTCTCATCTTGAATATCCAAACAATTGACAAATCATGTTATTTCTCCTTTGAAAAGTTATCTTATGTCAAACTACTTCTTTTCACTCAGACAACTATTATTTTAGTTCAAGTATCCATCACCTCTCACCTGAATTACTGTAATATACTTGCAATTGCTCTCCCTGCCTAAGATGAAGGATATCACCATTTTCTCAGTCATCTTGATTCATAATCTAAATATTTTCTGAATTTTTTTTATAGCATCCAACATATTCAATCTGTTTCCAATACCAAATTATTTTACTTTTATTCAGTCTCATATATATATGAGACTGAATAAAGGAAAATTATATATATATATATACACACACTTTTCTCCTCTTACTCCATTGCAATAACTGCAATGTGGGGTCCTAATCCCCTCACAACTGGAATATTATAATAGAACTGCTGCTTCTTTTCCCTCTCCCAAGTTTCTCCCCACTCCAAAGTATCATTAACCCAGTTGTCATACTGATCTTCTTCTTAAAGTACAGGTCTGACAATGGCACTTAATACCATTATACAATAAACTACAATGTCTCACATCAACAACAGCATACACACACACACACATGCACACACACACACTCTCACAGTTTTCCTGTACCCTTCTTTCTGTTTTCTCTCTGTCTCCCTTTGTCTCTACTTCTATCTCTCTCTGTTTCTCTCTTTCAATTTCCATTTAAGCAGTTTTCTATTTGATAATTTCAAAGATGAATAAGCTTATTTAGGAAGTTTCATCTACAGAAGGAATGTGTAAAATTTGGAAATCTTTTATCCAATAATATTTAAAATAGGAGTGCTAATCTGCATCTAGAGTTTAAAAATAATTACCTGTCATCTCTGTCACTTTTCTAGAAAAATCAGAGATGAGTACAATTCTTACCAAAAATGCCCCATCTGAAAATCCATTGTCACAGATCCATGCTTATCCTCAAGAAAAAGAAAGCAAATAGACAAAAAACAACCCCCCAAAAGAACCTTACTCATTCCAAGCTGTTAATTTTATTTGTTTCTTTTTCCATAATAATAACTCAGAATCAGTTAATGGGTCAGACTACAGCATATTTCTTAATGTAATTTTCCATTAGATTCTAAGATAATTCCACTTTTCAGATATGAGAACTGAGTCTGGAAGAGAAAAATTCATTAGCTCAACATCATTGAAAAAACATGTTATAGAACTGGGCCTCATTCTTTGGAAACTGCACTCAGTCATCTATCCTCAATGCCAGATTACTCTCTCATTCTTCAGAGACGCCCCCTTCCAAAGCCCCTTTCCAAGCCCTTTCATTCTAGCAGAACTTTTCACTCCTATATACCAATTTTCCTATTCTTAAGAGAAGCTTTCACTGTGGAAAATATTTGAAAATATGGGCTTTGGTTACAGTTAAATATGAACATTAGTATTTCAATAGTTTCATGACATCATAGATATATGTACTGCTTCCAGTGGCATAGCTGGAAACCCACATCTTCCCCTATAACCAGCTTTAATTCTTATCCATCATTCTTTGTAGATTCTACACTAGAATCTGTTCAGAAAGATGATGCAAAGTTCTCAAGACCATGGGAACCTATTATAATATAGTAGAAAATGGAAAGGAACTCACAGGTTATCAAACCGTCTCCCCTTATTACGAATATTAGGAAAATGTTTAATTTTTAATCTTAATAAAATATTAGGAGGCACAGAGAGGAAAATGGAACTTGGTAATAGTTATAATAATGTCAAAAAAGAGACAGAATTTAAATATAGGTCTTCTAACTGTATAGTCAGCACTATTTTTTTCACCTAATTTCCCCTAATTTCTTTTTCTATAGTTATAGTGTTTCTACTCATACCTTTCCTATAAAAAGGATGCTTCATAAGATTAAGGATCAGAAGTTTGATTTTACTACCATATTATTTACCTTTACTACACACTTGCATATTTCCCTTAGATTTAATAAAAAGAAAAAAGAAAACCAGAAAAAAAATCAAAATTTAAAATAGTTTCTTTTCCTAATTCTTTTTAAATTCTTTTTTATTGGAGACTAATTTGTTCTGGAAGAGAAGATTTATATATTGGATATTTTTTCATTATTCTCTGATTCTTTGTGATTTGAAACCTCTGGCTTAAAAGGAAATAACATAATTCACTCTACCTATTCCTTAATTTGACATTCATATGATTCCTTGTACAAAGCAGCTACTATATACATATTAATTGGATTGGATAGGAACTAATTCCACAAGTACTTAATGAGCAATAATGGTGTTCGAAATACAGTTATTAAATGGAATAAAGGATACAAAACTTGGTAAAACCAATCCACAAAGTATTTATAATCTATTACTTCCTTTTTCAATATTTTAATACACACAAAATATGCTTTAGTCTAGGTGTGTATTCATTCCACCAATGGCAGCTTTGAGTCTTCTGCAATTTGGAGATTGGTGTTTAAAGATTCATTTCATTCTGTCGATAATCAACTAAACATTCTATCTACAAATATCGTGTGTCTCCTATATGCTAAACCCTGTATTTGGTGCACAAACACAAGTGTAAAGAACAAAATAAGGGAGCCCCAACCTTGACCCTAGCACTAATTTTATCTACTATTGAATTAGTTATGAATAATAACTTGGTTGATTGTAAGAAGCCAGATGAGCAGTCTGTCATCAAACTCATACTTGAAGACTGGCATAGTTTGGTGAGATCTATCAGAACTTTTCTGCCATCAAAACTTTTGAAAGTCATTTAACCTAAATATGAGGCATACAAAAAGTATTGTAGTATGGGGTACAACCTAATATTATTAGATGAAATAAAGTAGAAAAGTTGTTTCTATATGTGTTATTGGGAAGTTTGCTTCTAAGTCATTCTGTTCTACTAATTTTCCCTCCCTTCTAGTGAATAGTTAAAACACAATTAAACTCTTATTAAAATGGTTCAGAGACAATGATGAAATTCCTTTCCCTCCCTTTTTTGGACAGATTTCCATTTTTCACCATTTTCCATTCCCAATTCAAGCCTAGTCATCTCAGATGCAGTGTAAAATTAATTCCTTTCTCCTCTTTTAAACACGGAGAGATTCTTTTGTAAAAACATCCCCTGTTGGTCAAATAAAACATATTGATCCTGAACAGAAAAGTTCAATACTGACTATCACAGCTGTAAGCATAATACAATAAGAAGCAGTCATTTTGATCTCTGCTGAAGCCTTTCATCTTGACATTTGTTAAATGGATCCATAGATGGCTGACAATGAAAATAGGGGCTTTAAAGGCTTACTGGAAAACAATAATAGCCATTTCTCTATCCCTTCATTAACCATAAAATATTTCCATATGCCTTCTAAGAAAAGCAAACAATTTAGATACAACATAAGTGTTTAAGACTATAACATTTAATTTAAAATGTGTGGTTATTGGTTTATAGCATCTTGAGTGCTATGAAGGGGAAAAATAGCATCACTGGAGTAGAACTTAAGTTCAAGGAGGAAAAATGTCAGCCTGTTATAGTCATATAAGAGGAAATTTCTCTCACAAATTATTAAGACTTGCACAGCTATGAATATTAACTTGAGGGTGAAAATATGAGATATAATATTGACAATGGAGCACACAAATCCTGAAATAATGATTATATGATTGGGACTCTTTTTTCCTAAATATAAAATGGGGAGAATATTTCTAGCATCACTAAACTCACAGGCATATTTTTGGAAGCATTTTTTAATCTTAAGCCAATATAGAAATGCATTTTTTCTCCTCCCTTCTCTTATAAGTGAAAATGTAGTATGATGAACCTCTTACAATCTGAAGCAAAAACTTTCATCAATGGCTTTTTGCATTATTTAAAAATAAAATAAAATACTAATATGTGGTAATAAAGGCAAAGTGAAACTATCCCAATTTAAAATTCATCCTATACTCAGAAAAAATGAAAAAAAAACAACAACATTGTTTCCTTTTATCTCATTCCGGGTTGCCACTAAGATGATAGGACATTTTTTGTTTGCTTGCTTGTTTTGTTTTGTTTTGTTTTGTTTTTACTTTGAATGTATTTTTTACAGATGATCAATTAGCCTAGAAATAAAAGCACAAAATGAGTAAGTTGAAAAATATCTTAGTGACAGTCTAATTTAATTCCTTCATTTTATGAATTCAGCAACATATGTACAGAGAAAGTAAATAGTATACTAAAAATCATAGAGTAAAGAAGAAGCAGAGGATTTATTATCATCCAGGTCTTCAATTCTCACGGTAGGTAGATGATGAGTCAATAAAGTATAATACATTGACAGCATTGTATTTTAGATCATATGTTTAGAACTAGAAGGAACTTATAGTACAGTGATGGCAAACTGATGACACAAATGCCAAAGTGGCATGTAGAGTACTCTGTGGGGCACATGGCCACTCTCCCCACCCTATCCTCCAGGCAGAGTTCTATTATTAGAAAGGCATGCTCCCCTCCCTCTCTTCACAGGGCCTGAAGTCATTTTTCACTTTAACCACCCTTCTGCCCAGCACCCAGAGGGAGCACGCAGGAAGTAAGGTGGGCAGTAAATAGGCAACAGAGCTGGGGGGAGTGGAACACTGGGACTACATCCCTCTTCCCATTTCTACACTTGCCGAGGACATTCTTCACTTCGTCCACCCAAAATCCCAATGGGAATGTTTCCTCCTTCCCTTGTGTGTGAGGGGGATGCACTGAGCACTTGGTGGGGAAGAGAGGCAGGACACATTGTTTCTGGGGAGGGGGGCTGGCATTCCATCTCTAAAAAGGTTTACCATCACTATTATAGGACAACTAGAGCAAGCTCTTATTTTTCCAAAGAGTAGTTGGGTCTCAGGGACTTTAAGAGAATTGTCCAAACTTACACAGATAGTAAGCAGGTTCCTAGGAATCAGAACCAGGTTCTCCAATTTCATTTTCTCACTTATAAAAGCTCAAATTACCTGTTGCATTAATCAACAGAACCTAAGTCATAGAATTATTGTAAGGCTCAAATGAAAATACATCTTCTCTCTCATATCTATCTATCCATCAATCTAGCCTGTTATCATTTTATTCATGTTTATGGATATGTTTATTTATAGTAATCCATTATTATTGGAAAGAGAGTTGGATTTTTAAAACAGTGAATCTGTCTTTGATTTCTAGACCCACCCCCATATTAAATGTGATGTCATCCAGGGAGTCAGTCTTTTAACTGATCACATCTTCTGTGTGATCTTCTTTAACAGTAGTGAGTTGGACTACATGGCTTTAGATCTGCTTCAAATGTAAAACTATGTGTAATTGATATATTTTTGAATATAACATATCTGCACAATTATCTGTGGCAGAAGACTTGTGAAATATGAGTTATTGGAAAGGAATAACTTTGACATGTTAAAAGAAATCTTCATGACAACGATGATGATAATTTGATTTACACTTCATATTGCATTAGGTATTTGTTGTAGACCGTAAAGAGTTAGAATTGGAGTCAGAAAGAGTTGTTTTCAAGACTCAAGTTTGATACCTACTTGATGTATGAAAAGGACAAGTCACTTAAGCTTGCTCCCATGGCACCTCTAATGCATTAATAGATGTTTCCTAATTTGGGATTTCATCTAAGTTTAGTTTTTGTCTGAACATCTAAGCTAAATTTCTCTCTTTACAACTCCCATTCATTGCTTCTGCTTCTGTTCACAGAGAAAATTGGATGCATCAATCAATTTGCTAGAGCCCTGTGAAAGGGTCTTTGTATTGAACTTGTCATTTCAGTATTCTTTACCTGGAATCAATGAATTTGTTTTGGTTTTTGAGTTATCTTTGTTTATCTTATTTTGACAGTTGTACTTTCACACAGTATTTTTCTTTTCCAATCCTACATACTTTGTGGTATAGACATTTTTTTCTGAGAAGTGGTCCACAGACATAAGATTCAGTCTGTGAAAGTTAAGAAACACTCAGTAAAGCTTGAGATTCTCTAATCTAAACTTTCACATAAGAGCTTAGAAAAGGAAAGCTTTCCTGTTGCTCTAAATCGGCATATTGTTTACTGATATTTTTCCAATTTTTTGTTTATTTCAGCTAGTCTCAGATTAGAGGGTTTATGAACAAAAGACAGCATTGAGAAACTGATAGAGAGCTGATCTTGGAGTCACAAAAACTTAAGATCAAGTTTTACTCCTAACACACATTAAATATCTTACAATGGCCTTAGCTTCTGACCACTCAGATCATTATTGAATACCAGAAATTGCAAAGTAATTGATCTGCTCATGGGAAGACTTTCCATAATGAAAGATTTCTGTTTCAATGTCATTATCACACTGAATTTAATCTTTCATATTACTTCATTGCCTTTTTAAATTTTTTTAAATGTAAATTTTAAACATTTAAAAAAATTTTTGAAGTTCCAAATTCTTCCTCTTCCTCCCTACCCTGCCTTCTCATTGAAAAGGCAAATAATTCTGTATAGATTATACATGGCAGTCATGCAAAACATTTCCATTTTAGTCATCACACTAGATTTAAAATGATTATGAATGATGATAATAAATATTATGACTTTGATATGATTAATAATATGATTATGATAATGCTGATGAATAATAATACACTAATATTATTCATTTTAAGTCACATATAATATTTTCACGAATGTAAAAAACTCCCACAATACCACCACCACAACAACAACTACTACTGTTTTTCTTATTACCACTAACTTACTACTACAAGAGTTTGTTGAGATTGTTGTTACTATTGCTGCTGCTGTTGTTTTTATATGTACAGAGTCAGTTGAATGAAACCCAGATGGTAGAAGGGATCTTCTTTATGTCATATGATGGTCAGTTCAAGGAAAAAGAGACATTTACACTATATAAGAGAATGCTATTTAAATAATTACTATTTTCAGGCACAATTTTTTTGATAAAATATCACAAATTCTATGATTCTATTTTCATAGTATCAGCTATCAAAGAACATCTATTAAACTCTTACTCTGTGCTGACATGGTGATATGAGTATAAATATAAGCCAAAGGAGCTAGGGGTACCAGTCCCTGCCCTGAAGGAGCTTATGTTCAAATAGCAAAGACATCACAAACAAGAAAACAAAGGGGTTAGGAGAAATTGAATATGTATGACCTAGGGCCCTAGCGATTATTTATTATTATTATTATTATTATTATAAAATATACATTACTTGGGCATCTTCTGTAATACAGAAGGTCAATTAAATTTCTTTTACTTAGCCTCAGAATCCAGAACTAGGACAGATAGCATTTGGAAAGAGTAAAAAGGGCTTATACGCACAGAAAAGTATTCTCTGTTGCTATCCCCAAATGAAGTGGGTCTTTATGGGAGAGAGAAGGGTTTTCTGACCCTGGAGTTCTTTATCCAAAAACCGGACAGTCAATGGTCAGATATGTTATAGAAAACATCTATTTTGACAGATCCAGTTTGCCACAGAGTTTCCTTGCCAGTCTGAGATTTTGTAAAAGTTTTGATATTTACATCAAGCATCATTTTAGGAATTGTGAGGCTCTATTTTAAAAATAGCATATCATTTTATATTTTGCCATGTCCCTACCCATAAGGCAATGCCCCTTGCTACAGAGCAGTTTTATACTATCAAAGACCAGTGCATTTAGTATAGCCCCAGGCTGCCAATTCCTCTGTGAAAAAGCAGAATCAAAAGGCGGGCATTATCTATACATCTCTGCCACTTGTCTTTCTATACTTTGAAAATAATTGAGTTCATCAACAAATCTTTAGTAACCACCAGTGAGTAACTGTTTCCTAGTCTTGCAAACTCTGATCTAACCCCCTAAATCCTCAGAGGCTTAGAGTGCATTGGCAACAATAATGAACTAGCTGGCTTCCTATTCAGTTTTCTCTCCTGGGAAGAAGCCCCTTTAGTGCCTATTTGTTCTCTGCTGAATGCAAATAAAGTCTCCCTACTCCAGAGAATAGCTTAACCAAAGTCATTTCTTCAGTTCATTCAGCTCTAGGATGCAGAATGCTGCCTTAGAATCACAAAATGGACATTTTGGAAAGTAGTTTAGAATTATTGAAAATGACTCAAAGACTACATATCCTTTGATCAAGAGAACCCACTGCCAAGCAAATCCATCAATGAGGATGAAAATAGTAAGATGGATAGATAGATGGGCATAGAGACACAGGCAGATAGATAGAATGGGGAGGTAGATGGATAGGACATTTATTAAACATTTGTTGTGTGACACACTGTATTCAGCACTGAGGATATAAATACAAACAAAGAGGACTGAAAGAAAGGTCTCAAAAATATTCCCTCCAAAAAATTTATGATAACAATTAGTGAATGACTAAGCAAATTGTCATACATGAATATCCCATGAGATATAATGAATGTGAAGGATACCAGGAGGTATACGAAGACTATGATTTGATTCATAATGAAGTAAACAGAATCAGAAAAAATATGGTGCATATTATCTATGACAACATGAGTGGAAGAAAAAAATAATAACAAATCAAAACTGAAGGTTGTATGATTACAATTGACCTTAATGAAAAAAGGAAAATGAACTTCCTTTTTTTTTTCTTTCCAGAACTCATTGGAGAATTAGGGATGTTTAACACTGCAGTAGGATTCACTGATATGTGTATTAGTTTTTTAGCTTTTTTTTTCACTAAAAATAGAGGAATCACTGCTTGGTAGAGGAGGAAAGAGGACTGTGTTGGGAAATATAGTATAATTTAAAAACAAAAGTTATAAACAATTTTGAAAAGATATGAAAGAAAGGAACCCAAGAATGTCAGCACAGAAGCAAAATCCATTAGAACATATTATTCTCACTGAGTAGGAAACTAAAGCCAGGAAAGAAGAAACAATTTGCTCAAGATCACTTAGCTAGCTGAGGCTAGAACTCATAGCCCTTTATTCATAAAACTCTGTGTTTCCATTCATAGTGCCTTCTCTTTCTATATAACCTCATCATGGCTAAAAAGGTCACAACTATAGGCAAATCTTATTAGAATGACAATAAAATGTACATTGTTTACTTATTGAATGAGTTATCCTTTTATTATAGAGTAATAGGTTTTCAAGCTCTTTTTCATTTCTAAAAGATTCCTATTTGATTGTTTTCCAAGAATTGAGGACTTAGGTTTCACCTTCTCTGACAAATCAACTTAGATTGGTACATGAGGCTATGTGAGGTCACACAGACACTAGGACTTTTTAAAAGAAAGGAAATATATCATAACTGTGGGACCTTAGAGAAGATATATCATATCTTTGTTCCTCAGTTTCCCATTTTGTGAATTGAGGAGGTTAAATAAAAAACTATCCTTTGAAACTATAAAAAACTTCCCATCATTTCTTTTTTTTTTAATTTCTTTTTTTAAATTGAATTTAGAATCACATTTTGGCAATTGTTATTTTTTTATTTTTCTCTCATCATTTATTTTTTTTAAATGAATAATTTTATTAAGATTTTTAAGAATTACATAAGGTAAACTATGCTTTGGGATCAAGATAAATATGAAATATCATTTGTCTAAATACCAGCAATTTTAAAATTTACATGAGATTCTCCTTTAACCTGAGCCTTAAATCCTGAGTCTATTTCTTGGAATACTTTTTTTTTATCATTTATTTTTTTAACATTTAATAATATTTATTTTTTAGAAAAGTTAACATGGTTACATGGTTCATGTTCTTATTTTTCCCTTCACTCGCTGACCTCCTCAGCCCCTCCCATAGCCGATGCACATTTCCACTGGTTTTAACATGTGTCATTGATCAAGACCTATTTCCAAATTTTTGATAGTTGCATTGGTGTGGTAGTTTTGAGTCTACATCTCCAATCATGTCTGCCTCAACCCATGTGTTCAAGCAGTTGTTTTTCTTCTGTGTTTCCACTCCTACAGTTCTTCCTCTGAATGTGGATAGTGTTCTTTACCATAAGTGCCTCAGAATTGTCCTGGATAATTGCATTGCTGCTAGTACAGAAGTCCATTACATTCTATTTTACCACAGTGTATTGGTCTCTGTGTACAATGTTCTTCTGGCTCTGCTCCTTTAACTCTGCATCAATTCCTGGAGGTCTTTCCAGTTCACATGGAATTCTTCCAGTTTATTATTCCTTTGAGCACAAAAGTATTCCATCATCAGCATATACCACAATTTGTTCAGCCATTCCCCAATTGAAGGGCATACCCTTGTTTTCCAGTTTTTTGCCACCACAAAAAAACATGTCTATAAATATTTTTGTACAAGACTGTTTATCTATGATCTCTTTTGGGTACAAACCCAATAATGGTATGGCTCGATCAAAGGGCAGGCATTCTTTTATAGCCCTTTGAGCATAGTTCCAAATTGCCTTCCAGAATGGTTGGATCAGTTCACAACTCCACCAGGAATGTGGATGTCCCAATTTTGCCACATCCCCTCCAGCATTCATTCCTCTCCCCTTCTTTCATTTTAGCCAATCTGCTAGGTGTGAGGTGATACCTCAGAGTTGTTTTGATTTGCATTTCTCTAATTAATAGAGATTTAGAACACTTTCTCATATACTTATTGATACTTTTGATTTCTTTATCTGAAAATTGTCTATTCATGTCCCTTGCCCATTTATCATTTGGGGAATAGCTCGATTTTTTATACAATTGATTTAACTCCTTGTATATTTGAGTAATTAGACCCCTGTCAGAGTTTTTTGTTATAAAGATTTTTTCCCAATTTGTTGTTTCCCTTCTGATTTTGGCTGCATTGTTTTTGTTTGTACAGAAGCTTTTTAGTTTGATATAATAAAAATCATTTATTTTACATTTTGTAATTTTTTCTAGATCTTGCTTGGTTTTAAAATCTTTTGATATTTTGCAGTTCAAATTCTCCTCTCTTCCCTCCCCTATTCCCTCAGGTCTTATATAGGTTATATCAGTGCTTTCATGCAATACATATTTCTATATTCTCCAAGGTCTAACTGAAGACATATCCCATATACAATAAAAATCATGTGAAGGATATGAAATGAGGGATTGCATGCTTTAATGTGTAATTGAATTCTAATGGTTCCTTCTTTGGCTTGGGATAATGTCTTTTTTATCATGAGTCCTTGGGGTTATCTTGAAATCCGTTTTTGCTGATGATAGTATAGTCTTTCACACTTTGTCATTATTCAATATTTCTCTTACTTTATACACTGTTCCCCTCACTTCACTTTGTTTAAATTTATGTAAGTCCTTCCAAATTTTTTTTTTCCTGTAGTGATTCGGTTGATCATTTCTTATGTCTCAATTATTTTGCATTACAACTATATTCTACAGTTTATTCAACCATTCATCAATTTAAGGACACCCCCTCAGTTTCTAATTCCTTGTCACTACAAAAAGAGATGCCAAAATAGAACACTAGAGGTATGGTTAGATCAGGTGTTTTATGATGCTTTGGGTGTGGTTAGATATTACTCTCTAGAATGGTTGTATCAGTTCACAGTTTTACCAGTAGTGCATTAGTGTCCCAAAAATTTTCACAAACAATCCAACTTTGATCATTTTCCTTTTTCTCCATATTAGCCACCCTTAATAGATGTGAGTTGGTATCTTGGAGTTGTTCTTGCTTTGTTGCTTCCAACGCAGAAGAGTGGTAAGGGCAAGGTAATGGATTTTAAGTGACTTGCCAAGGATCATACAGCTAGGAAGTGTCTGAGGTCAAATTTGAACACAGGACTTCCTGTCTCTGGACCTGGCTCTCAATCCACTGAGTCACTTAGCTGCTCCTCTGAATTTTTCCTTTTTAATTTGCATTTTTCTAATCCACAGTGATTTGGAGCATTACCTCATGTGATTATAGATAGTTTTCACTTCTTCCTCTGACACTTGCCTGTATATAACTTTTGTGTAATTATTAGCTGGGGAATGGTTTATATTCTTATGAATCTGGCTCAGTTCTCTATATTTGAGAAATGAAATCCTTGTCAGAGGTTTTTTTTTTTGTAATTTCCCCCCAGTTTGTTGTTTGCCTTTTAATGTTGGTTGTGCTGGTTTTGTTACTATAGTATAGTATAGTATAGTATAGTATAGTATAGTATAGTATAGTATAGTATAGTATA
>NC_058131.1:13541375-13562797 GCF_016433145.1 Gracilinanus agilis | reverse complement strand
TGAGAAGAAGGTGTATTCCTTTTTGTCCCTATTTATTTTTCTCCACATATCAATTAGATCTAATTTTTCTAGGACTTCATTCACCTCTCTTACCTCTTTCTTATTTATTTTTCGGTTTGATTTATCTAGATCTGAAAGAGGAATATTTAGATCTCCCACTAGTATGGTTTTACTGTCTATTTCCTTCTTGAGCTCTGCCAGTTTCTCCTTTGTGAATTTGGGTGCTATGCCACTTGGTGCATACATATTGAGCAGTGTTATTTCCTCATTGATTATACTGCCTTTAATCAGGATGTAATGACCTTCCCTGTCTTTTTTAATCGTATCTATTTTTACTTTGGCTTTGTCAGAAATCATAATAGCCACTCCTGCCTTCTTTTTCTCATTTGATGCCCAAAAGATTTTGCTCAAACCCTGAACATTAAACTTGTGTATGTCCACCCGCCTCATATGTGTTTCTTGTAAACAACATATGGTGGGATTTTGGTTTCTAATCCACTCTGCTATTTGCTTCCGTTTTATGAGCGAGTTCATCCCATTCACATTCAGAGTAATAATCATCAGTTGTGCATTTGCTGACATTTTCAAATCCTCCCCCATTCCTACCCCTTCTCCTTAAACTATTTCCTTTAAAACCAGTGGTTTGCTATTAAGACCCTATCCCTTATCCCCTCCCTTGATTAACTTCCCTTTCTACCCCCTCCCTTATTTTTCCCCCCTCTTTTTGTTTTTAAAGGCCTTATGAATTCCCTCCCCCTTCTCCCCTTCCTTTTTTGACCTCCCCACTCCCCTGCTCCCCTTGTTTTATCCCTTCTGACTTTCTCAGTAGGGTTAGATAGAGTTTTTTATCCCAATGGATAATAAAGCTACTCTTCCCTCTCCGGGTTGATTACACTAAGAGTAAGGTTTGATTATTACCTCTTAATGCTCTCTTCCTCTCCTTCTTATAATAGTATTTGTCCCCTCTCCCTCCCATGCCCTCTTTGTGTGTAATAGAATATTCTATTTTCTTATTCACTCAAGTTTCTCTTGGTGTCCCCTGCTATTTACCCCCTCTTTCCCATCCCCCACGCCATCTTAGATTATTTAGTGTTCCACCCTCCCCCTGTGAATTATTCTTCTGATTACTATAATAGTGAATAGAGTTTACTACAGAGAATTATACATAACATTTATCTACATAGGAATACAGATAATTAGATCTCACTGAGGCCCTTAAAAAGGCAAATTTAAAAATTATAAGTTTTCTTTCTTTTCCCTCTGTATCTTATTTACCTTTTCAGGTTTCTCTCGATTTTTGTGGTTCGATATCAAACTTTCCATTTAGCCCTGGTCTTTTCTGTGCAAATACCTGGAATTCTTCAATTTTGTTGAATGCCCATACTTTCCCCTGGAAATATATAGTCAGTTTTGATGGGTAGTT
This sequence comes from Gracilinanus agilis, assembly GCF_016433145.1. Taxonomy (NCBI): domain Eukaryota; kingdom Metazoa; phylum Chordata; class Mammalia; order Didelphimorphia; family Didelphidae; genus Gracilinanus; species Gracilinanus agilis. The sequence goes on along the minus strand of NC_058131.1, from coordinate 13,561,374 downwards.
GATCTGTGATTGCAGGCCCAGCTCTCTTGCTTTTCTGAATATCGTATTCTACGCCTTGCGGTCTTTTAGCGTGGAGGCTGCCAGATCCTGTGTGATCCTGATTGGTGCTCCTTGATACATGAATTGTCTCTTTCTGGCTTCTTGTAAGATTTTTTCTTTTGCTTGAAAGCTTTTGAATTTGGCAATAATATTTCTAACTGATTTCTTCTCTGGGTCGAATGTTGTGGGTGTTCTATGAATCCTTTCGATGTCTATATTGCCCTCTTGTTGTAGGACTTCAGGGCAATTTTGCTGAATAATTTCTTTTAGTATGGAGTCCAGGTTTCTATTAATTTCTGGTTTTTCTGGAAGACCAATTATTCTCAAATTGTTTCTTCTAGACCGGTTTTCTTGGTCTGTCACTCTCTCATTGAGATATTTCATGTTTCCTTCTATTTTTTCAGTCTTTTGACTTTGTTTTATTTGTTCTTGTTGTCTTGAGAGATCATTAGCTTCTACTTGCTCAATTCTAGCCTTTAGGGATTGATTTTCGGCTATAATCTTTCGGTTTTCGGCCATAATCTTCTGGTTTTCAGCCATAATTTTCTGGTTTTCGGCCATAATCTTCTGGTATTCCTTTTCAATCTGGCCAATTCTGGTGTTCAATTTGCTTATCAGTTCATTTGGTTTCTGAGCCTCACTTTCTAATTGCAAGATTCTACCTTTTAAACAGTTATTTTCTTGCCAGATCTCTTCCATTTTCCTCAAAATCTCAGTTTTGAACTCTTCCATAGCTTGTGAGGAGTTTTCCTTATTTGAGGAGGGTCCGGATGCTTGTTTGTTCTCCTCCTCTGTTTGCTCAGTTGTCTGGATTTTCTCTGTGTAAAAGCTGTCGAGTGTTAAAGGCTTCTTTTCTTGTTGTTATTCTTTCTCTTCTGAGTTTCCTGAGGCTGGGTAGCCATCATTAGCCCAGCAGCTTCTCAGGTTTATCCTCCATCTCAGTGTCTGTCCGCAGTCTATTGGCTCCTGAGGTCTGATTTCTGGTTTTTTCCAAGGTCAAGCCCCCTGGTGGGCCCCCTTGCTTGATCCTCTGCAGGAGGTTCCTTTACAAGTCTTAGGGCGCTGCTTCCACAGTCGTATACCCGTCCGCACTGGTTCCCCACTCAGGTTTTCAGAGCTTTAGTTCCTGGCTGTGTCTGCCTCCACCCACGCCTCCGCCCGTGCCTGTGCGCTCTGCGCCGGGAGTCCACTCTCTGCTCCGGCGCTCAGATTTTGGGTGCGTTCTTTGGCTTATTGGGGTCCCAGATCTTGCTGCTCTCAGGAACAGGCCCCGGAGCTGCCAATGACTCGATGGGTGCCCCAAACTTGTTTTATTTCTCTTTAGCTGGGTTCCGTGCTATAGGTGCTGTGTGTGGAGGGGGTGGGGGTTGGGCGTTTGCTCAGCCCGTGATTTAGTGAGAGCCCTTTATAGCCTGGAAATGTCTCGATTCCACGTACCTTCCACGCTGTGCCCTGTTGTGGGGTTCCTCCGTTCGTCTGGACTTGTTTTTATGTCCCCTTGAGGAGTTTTGTGTGTTTCAGTCAGGAGAGGTTAAGAGCTGCTTCTTACTCTGCCGCCATCTTAACCGGGAACTCCTACTTAGCACTTCTGGAATGGTCTTTTGAGGCAGGCAGTATTTACTGGTTACATCCTCTCCTACCAGTTCTACCCCAAACATTCCCACACATGGCCTCCATGTCCTATTTTTATTCTTCCATTAAAAAGTGATGCAGTTTTCAAACATGCCTTGACATTATTGAAGCTAAAGTTTTAAGAGTCTTATGTCATCTGTTCTCTTCCTCTCAGATCTGGCAGAAAGGTAGTGGTGAACTGATTGGGCAAATATGGCTCACTCACTCTTTCCTAGTCCATATTCTCTCCTTGGTCTCTCATGGAAACCATTATGCTTCCTTTCCTCTTTCACTGGGAACAATATCTCTGAGAGCAGGGAAGATGGAGGCTGTGGTGGCTTCATTGTATTTCTTCATTTATTATCCATAACATTTTTGTATCAAAAGAAGAGAGGAATAGAAAAGAGGGAAGAAAGATAAAGGGGTGAGATTAAGATAGGAAATAAGGATGAGGACAGAGAAGGGGAGGGGAGGGGAAAGGTAAAGAGACAGAGATAGCCAGAGACAGACAGAGTTGGGCAGAGGCAGGCAAAGAAATGGAGAGAGAAGACCCAATGACAGGGAGAAATACTTGATAAAAACAGACAGGCAAATAGAGCCGGAGAAATATACAGAGATAAGAGAGTTGTTAAGAGCAAAGACAGAGAGAACAAGAAAGAAGGAGACAGAAATGGAGAAGACAGATACAGACATACAGAGACACACTCAGACAGACAGAGAGAGACAAAGAAAGACAGAAAGACAGAGAAACAGGAAAGGGAGAGGAGATAGTGAGACAGAGACAGAGATGAGATAGAATAAAAGCTATAGAAAAAAAGAGAATGATAGCGATATTAAGAGGGAGAGATCCAGAAAAAGGAAAAGATGCAGAAACAGGAAGAGACAAAGAGATAAATAAGTAAAGATGCCAAGGAGTCCTGATGGAAGGGAGGGAAAGGTGTGACAGTTTCTTCCAAATAAGGTTTCAGTGCTGGCTGATCCCAAGATGCTCACCAAAGGCTCCTAGAAGTCTAGCATTTTAAGGGCAGAGTGAGGAGAATTGACTGTGCATTGATTGAGAACCAGGGGCTGTTATTTCAACACAATAAAACAAATAGATTCAGAGTCAACATGTAGGCATATTCCAAATAAGACCCCGGCAGTACCTGGAGTTTCAGCTCTGTTGGCTTGATTATTTTTCTGGGTGTTTATTTTTCTTTTCCTCTCTGTAATCATTCTGCCCCCAGCCAGGGTTTTGTTCTCCTGCTTTTGCCTGTATTTTTGTTATTCTATTTCAGCCTCTTCATTACTAGAAAATGCTCCTTCCCTCTGCCCTCCTCCCAAACAGAATATGTCAGTAAATAGAACATCATTGCATATGGCACTCAGCTCGATTCAGGAAACAGTTGTTAGCCTTTCATTGTGTTCAGGGCTTCAGTGCGGTATTGCTACAGAGCCTGAAGAACAAGACTGACAAGCACAGACTCTTGGGTAACTTCAGGATCATATATTCCTGTTTAGGGATGCGCTGGACTTGATCAAAAGATCATAGGTCTGTGGATTTAGGGAGCAAGAGCAATTTATCTGACTTCTAATAACAATGATAATGAAATTATTATTGTTGCTATTTTCTAGTATGTTTAAGGTTTACAAAGTACTTTACATGTTATCCCATTTGATCATTACAACAACCTGGCAGTTAGATTCCATTATTAGTATATTTTCTATAGGGGGAAACTGAGGCAGGCAGAGGTGAAGGGATTTCATTTGACTAACCTGAAACAGGATTTGAACTTAGATTTTCTTGACTATTCACTATATCTCAAAGTTGCCTCTGTATAGTTCAAAATTCCTCACTTGATACAAAGAAAACTGAGGCTCAGAAAGATTATAGATGATGGGATCATAGATTTGAAGATGGAAGGAAAGATCAGATGCATTCAATACAAATGGCTCATTTTATACTCAAGGAAACTGATGAACACAGTGATGAAGTAATGTGTCCAGGATGAATTCATAAAGCACATGTTAAATTTTTCCTCAGATTCTTCCTAGCTGTGTAACCCTGGGCAAGTCGCTTAATTATATTTGCCTTAGTTTTTTCATCTATAAAATGATCTGGAGAAGGAAATGTGAAGAAAATCCCAGAGAGGGTCACAGAGATTCTGATAACTTAAACAACTGAGCAAAAACATTGATATGCTAAATATTGGAAACATAGAAACAAGGAAATAAGAGTCTTGTACACAATAAATATCAGAATGATAAATTGAACCCAGGTCATCTGATTCTAAATATTGCATTCTTTTACTGTTTCTTGTTTGCCTAAGTTTACATAGGTTTTAAGTAGTAGATAGTCACTGAGATCTTTTCCAACTTTGATTCTTTAATTTTACATATCGCAGCATATGATCTCTGCCTTCAAGTAGATTGCTCTTCTAATATGATCAATACAGTAAAGAAAGAACTCAATCAATATCAAGAAAGACCTAAACGCAGTAAAATGAAAAATACAAGACAGATCCACCATTTTCACCTGTAGGAACACTTGATGAATGAGAATGCATTTAAGTGTGAGAAGGGGGCAATTAAATAAAGCGAGTCCAATAGCTCATTGCAACAGTAGGAAGCTCTGATCAAAACTATGGAGCTTCAAAAAGACTTAAAGAAATAAGAATTAAGACTGGACAGGAATTTAGGAGGCAGTTTTCAGAATTTCTTAAATATCAACAAAGGAAGGAGAATTACTGGAAGCAGGAAGGTCAGTTGGGAATTAAGCAAAGTAATACTAGTAAAAAACGAAAAGGGCTTGATAGTGATGGGGGCAGACAGCTAGCAGTGAGGGTAGTAATAGGAAGAGGAACTTCATATTCTGAAATCTTGCAGTTCTCACTAGTTAGCACTAGTTAAAGACAAACTTCAGCATTAGTCAAGGATGAATTACAGAATATGTATTGCTGATTAGTTATTATCAATCTCCTATACTGGATTGATCTATAATATTCTTTATTGGACATCAGATTTGTGCCTAATCTGTTTCATTTATTACTCATATTGTTCTATATTTGCTTCAGAATTAAAAAAAAACATAATTAATTAATTACCTATAGCAGTCCTATGAAGTACTGAGTCCCCACCCCATTACACCTCCCCACTATATTCTTTTTTTTAAAACATTAATTTCTGTGTATTGGCTCCTAGGTGGAAGAGTGGTAAGGGTGGGCAATTGGGGTCAAGTGACTTGCCCAGGGACACACAGATGAGAAGTGTCTGAGGCCAGCTTTGAACCTAGGACCTCCTGTCTCTAGGGCTGACTCTCAATCCACTGAGCTACCCAGCTGCCTCTCCCCACTATATTCTTATTCTAGAAGGGCAGCGAGCTCTCACCCACAAGGACAAATGACAACAAGGTGGATAATAGAGGAACATGGAACATGCACACTGGAGACTGGCATTCCAGAATAAATCCCCAAACCTGAGCATGATCCTTATTCCCTATGACATACATATCAAACCCCAAAACACACCGACATCTGAATTTGGCCATGCCCATTTTCCAAGGTTTTGGGGAAAGGTTCTCTGGAATAGGAGATGATGGGCCCTCAGGCCCTAATGAATATGCCAACCCTGTTCCACAGAGAGCTGAAGCTGCCACTCTACAAATGGAACTGCTACTCTATACTCAGAACCCACAACTGAAGAATTGCTATTCCATCAGCTCCAGAGAACCCCCAGGCTTATCCCTCAGTCCTAAGGCTCTCTGATTAGCCACAAGGCTATTCCACCAGCCATTATGCCACTTTAATCCTCTTCTTCTTCAAATAAATTATTTTCTTCTGGATTGAATGGAATTTGAACCTCCCATTCTTGGAGTGAGACTCTGCCATGAACTTTAGTGTGTTTCTCCCACAATAATAGTTCCAGTAGGAAAGGATAGGTTTGGGGGTTATTCAAAACAGATTGAAGCTATAGAAACAAGAGGAGAGAGTATTTGACAGGACAGAAGAGAGGAAAGTTAGATGGAAGAGTTAAGAATGCTGCCTTATATGGTTCAAGCATGGGTGATTAGGAAAAGAAAGTAAAGAGAAAGAAGGAAGTTGGCAATAAGCGCAATGCTGAAGGAAGAGCACGAGTTCAGTTTTTGAAGATCATTTTTGGGGTACCAAAGGGACAACTTGATGGTGATAGTTAGTAGGAAGCTGGAGATTAGGGACTATTGGTGAGGAGATATATTATCTCTTGTGAATCATCTGCATAGAGGTAATGCTTCAACGTATGACATCATTAAAAGAGAATCTGCAAGAGAATTCTCATCAAGGGGAATACAAGGGAGTCAAGAATAAGAAAGGAATAGAAGGGAAGGAGAGGAAAGAGAAGGAAAAGAAGGAAAAGAGAAATGAGGGGGATTAGAGAGGAAGGGAAGGGAACTGAAGCAAATGGAAGGAGCTGAATAGGAAAATGGGGAAGGAAGGAAAAGGAGATCAGAGAAAAAGGTGGAAAGAGACGACATTACAGTATATATGGAGGACAAGAAGAAACCACTTTCCTCCTAATGCCAGCACAATAATGTTGCTTGGACACTTTGATCAATATTTTGAAGATTTACTCCAAAAAATGCTTATTTTCTACTCTTCAACATTAGATGGCTCTTTTCCCTGAGATATACCGAGAAACTGTTTAACTAAAAATGAAACCAAAGCAAACGTTCAACTTGTCATCATATAGTCCTTTGTCAGTTCTATGTGGTAGGAGGTGTTCAAGAAGAGCTAGCAAATCTGGTGGGAGGGCTTGCCTAGCACTTTTCAGGATCACTCATCATCTTTGCTCTCTGCCTTTTACCCAACTCTCACCAGTGGCTCCAACAAGCTATAGCAGGCACAGTAGGCATACCACAGTAAAAACATCACAGCAGATGGGCTGATTCAGGCTGAGAGTAAATGATATCTCAAACCCATCCATGGCTTGGGGGGATTTCCAGTTCCAACTATGGGAAGACTCCCACCTCTCCCCCCAACACAGCAGGTAGATGAGAACAATTTGTTCTAAAGGCCAGGAAGACAGCTGAAGCAGGCACTGTGGAGTACTTGGAGATTGATCAGAAAATGGAAATGCCAAGGTCATTCATCCCCCGAATCCCTGGCTCTCAGTTCTTCTGACTTTTGTCTTGCCATTGGATTTGGATGACTAGAAAAGAATGAAGCTGATGAACTAGTGAAATTCTTTCTCACTTAAATCCAATTCAAAAGTAAGATAAGACATGACTCTATAACTTCAAAGGTCCTCTTTGAAAAGAGGATAATAATGATACTTGAAAGATTAATCTTTTAATCATGGTGGTTGAATTGCAAGGGGAAGAAGGTCTAGTTGACTAAATCAAATTTCTCCTCCCTACTGAAAGTAACAAAATGTTAAATCCTGATACCTCCAGTAAGAACACACTAGATAATCTATTAGTTGTGTAAATAAAGCCCCGGATATATTGAGAAATGTAGTAACACACTTATTAGCTTATATCAGTGATGGACAAACTTTTTAAAGAGGGCACCAAAGGAAAGGAAACGCTCCTCTGTCAGTCTATTTCTAAGGCAACTCTTTTGAAATTTCATTGTATTGTATCCTACTCATTGTATTGTATCCTACTCATTGTTTTCATCATATTAGGAATAATGTTGCACAGTCTGGATAGAACATTTCAGGGGGGCATATCTGGTCCACAGGCCAGGCTGTAGTTTGCCCATCACTGGCCTATATAAACTTAGGAAGTTGGGTTGACTTAGGAATTCAAGTGTCTGCCAGGCAAAGAGGAGAAAGATTCACATCTAAGAATAAATCAGGTAGATTAGATTTCTTCAATTTTGGATGAGATCTATTCTCTCTTCCTTGATCATAAGAGAAGCTTTTGAATATTAGAAATCAAGGGGACTTCCCATTTCTGATTTCCTGACCAGCATAGCTGATGGCAGTATTAGCATCAGGAGCTAAGGCTCTACAAAGAGCTCAAATCAAAAGCTACATGGAAATTCAGGGGAATAGATTGGGAAATTAAAAAAAAATATATTTCCAAGAGTTATGAATTACCCTTTTGCCCCACTCTGCTCTCTAGCATGGTCCCTCTTTCTTCTGGATTTTGCATGTACCAGGGGGAGAACAAGTGTTAAACTTAGGAATGATTTCCCCCAGTTGGTATTGTAATAATAATTGGAAGGCTAACTCATTTCTAAAAGCTAATTAAGACTGGCTGACTAATTGACATTAACTAGCAAGAAAGGAACCAATTAGATGTAAGCTTGTGAAAATTATGTCATTAGGAAACGATCTCCCCAAACCCTCAGCTCTATCCTTAAACCCTGGAACCCCGTCCACCCAGCGTGATCAGGGTTAGGAGGTTTAGCTCAAAGACTAAATGTGCTTCTTTACCAGGAAATGTGGGTTTTCATTAGTGATTTTTCTATTCCTTTAAGAGTAACTTCTTAGTATTTTTGTGTAAAAGATACTTGTGTGTGTGTGTGTGTGTGTGTGTGTGTGTGTGTGTATTATTTCCCCTTTCCGGTATAAATTCTTTGAAGAGAGAGGCTGTCTCATTTAATCTTTGAATCCCTTTGAGTTCTTACTTCAGTGCATACAAATGTTCATTGAATGGATGCACAAGACAAAGAATACATGTAAACTATGGACTGAAATCAAATACTAATGGATAGCCATGTTAAATACATGTCCTTGAGTTCTCATGCTGCCTTTATTGCAAGCACTTCGATATATTGTCATTTTTTAGAAGATGAAGAAAGAATCAAGTTTCCCAGTAGATTTCTTATTGTGTAATGGAAAGAGTAACTCTGGGAAGATGAACCTGAAACTCAGAGGTAGTTTTTCATTCCTGTGTTGCTATGAAATAGCTGAGTAATTTATACTCAAACATTTATGTCCTCTGAACTTTTTCCCCATCATCTGTAAAATTAGGAGATTGAATTAAATGACTTCTTTCCTGTTCTGGTATTCTGTGATTTCTATTTATTAGTTAGTTATCATGTAAATTTAGTGATAGTATATTTTTAACCCTTAACTTCTGTGTATTGGCTCCTAGGTGGAAGAGTGGTAAGGGTGGGCAATGGGGGTCAAGTGACTTGCCCAGGGTCACACAGCTGAGAAGTGTCTGAGGCCGGCTTTGAACCCAGGACCTCCTGTCTCTAGGCCTGACTCTCAATCCACTGAGCTACCCAGCTGCACCCTAGTGATAATATTTTATAGTAGCACCTTATGTGAGGCCATTATACAAACTAAAACACCATTCCATGTCTGTTTTTACCCCATTACATGACTCCATTTTCACTGTTTCTCTACCCCAAAAGACTGTCCTCACAACAGTAAACAATGGAAACTCAAAAGACAGAAATTAAAACACTTGCCTCTAGCTATCATGGTAGTGCAGGAAAGCAGAACTAATCTTCTTCATTGGCAACCACATTTCTTCGTGATCCTTCGTGAGTCTTGGGAACTGAAATCTTGCATTCAGAGATTTGCCCTTAGGTAAATAATCTTGAGTCTCTTTTCCCCTGCTGTAGCAATTGGGCTGAAGGAAAATCTATTTTCAAGACATAAGGCAATTTTTGGAATTGCCTAGGTCCATGGAAAAGTCTCTTTATTCAAATGAGGAAATGTGAACTGAATCTAGCTGTTTTGTAGCCATGAAATGCTAGCCATTAGAGATGGTTACATTTTAACCACTGGAAATTCAAAAACTCTCTTATCTCAGCAGGCTAAAACATGAGGCTTAGCATTACCAAGGACAACTGGAGGTGATATTGAGATTCTGGGATATGAGTTCAATCTGCCTTTGACCCCTAAACCAGAAATTACCATTGGTTTTCTAGAACAGTGATGGGCAAACTATGGCTTATGGGCCAGATGTGGCCCTTCTCCTTTATAATCTTTCAGTCATTAATAAGACTTAGTATCACAAAAATACAAGAATTTTGTAAAATGTATCACTGTTGTTTTTTTTTTTTTTCATAAATTATATTGGCTGGGGCAGCTGGGTAGCTCAGTGAATTGAGAGTCAGGCCTAGAGACAGGAGGTCCTAGGTTCAAATCTGGCCTCAGGCATTTCCCAGCTGTGTGACCCTGGGCAAGTCACTTGACCCCCATTGCCCACCCTTACCACTCTTCCACCTAGGAGCCAATACACAGAAGTTAAGGGTTTAAAAAAAAATAAATTATATTGGCCTGCCTAAAGTTGTTTTTTTCCCTTTCCTTTGGCCCCCTTATTAAAAAGTTTGCCCATCACTGGTCTAGAAGGTGCTGAGAAAGACCTTTATCACTCCCATCCTGAGAATGTTTCTTTCTTAGATGGTTGCGAGGAAAATTCTCTCCAGATTCACAGCTCAAACTTGTCTACTCTTGGCTAGCAGAAGGTTGAATCCATCAATTCCAACTAAAAGTATGATATTTTTTTTTCTAGAGAAAACCAAAATGATATAATCAAGTTCCTCAACCAATCTGAACAGATTTCTTGTCATACAATCCAGTACAATTGAATAATCATTTATTAGGCATTTGCTATGTGTCAGACGTTTTGGTAAGCACTGTGGATAGAAATATGTAAAAGAAAGACATTATTTGCTCTCAAGTCTGGCAGTGTTTGGGGAGAAACAACACACAGAAAGAAACTGGAAAGGGGAGGTGGGCACTACTGAGTACCAGACAAAGCTGCAAATGGAAAAGGTTTATTATTGCTCTTTAGTCATTTTTTTTTATTCACGTCCAGAAAATTGTAATTCTGTGCACCATGATGTCCATTGGGATTTCTTGTCAAAGATAATGAAGTTAATTGCCATTTCCTTTTCCAGTGGATTAAGACAAAGAGACTATTATACTAAATGACCATGTAAGGTGCTTTTTATCTTTAATATGATACTACCTGTATGACCTTGAACAAGCCACTAAATCTCATAGATTCTCACATTTCTTCCCTATGCCATTGCTGTTGAGTCCTTTTTATTGTGCCCTACTCTTCATGTCTTCACTTTAGATTTTCTTGGCAAAGATACTGGGGTGATTTGCCATTTCTTTCTCCAGTTCACTTTACAGAAGATAAAATGAGGCAAACAGCAGTAAGTGATTTTCCCAGGATCACATAACTAGTTAGTGTCTGAGGGTAAATGAAAACTCTGATCTTCCAGACTCCAGGCCCTGTGCTGTATCAGCTGAATCATCTTGCTGTTCCTAAATGGAGAAAATGAACAGTTAGTGGGGAAAATCTAAGTCCTTGCCCTCTATAAAGAAAAAAATACTTTGTGAAGAACTTAGTGCTTCTTCCTCCCATCTTCTAACCAGAGAACAAAGGAGACTAAAGGAGTTGGGGAAATGCTGAGTTTAAAATGCACTGATGAGGACATTTCAGTGATTAGTTTATCCTGGGAGGGCATCATTTTCAATTGAGTTCAAACGTATTAGAGATAAAGATAGAAAGTGGTAGTTTCCCAACCATGATCATTCATATTAAAGATTCAAAGGATATTTACAACCAAGAAATATATGAGGGCATAGAATCTAATCACTTACTTTAAGTGTGGTATAGTTATTCAATTAATTTATTGAATCCACTCCCATTTATTTTTATATAGTTTGCATATACTATTATTTATTTGTTTATTTTGCCTTCCCTACTAGAAATGTATACTACTTGAGGGCATGAATTAGTTTAACCTTTATTTGTGTTTACATTATCTGATGCAGTGAGTTATTAATAATTCTTTTTTGATGATAAATTTAACTGACTAAAAGTGGATTATTTCCTAGAATGACTTCCATATTGGACAAAATATTCACATGCTTCTAAATGCTCTAAGAACAGTGGAGAATATGAGTATACATAGAAATGACATAAGAAAAATGAAAGGGGAAATGTCTGAAGAGTTGGTGGGCTAGTCACATACTTTTAGCAAAAATAAGAAGTATGCTCTCTAGTACTGCACTGGTACCTATTTAATGTTAAAATGTATGAGTTGGGCTATATGACTATTTTATTTTGTTTTAATTTAATTTTGTTTTAATAATTGTTCATATTTACTCTCCAGATTACAGATAGATACATTATAATAGTTCTTTTGTGCCACTTTGTGAACCTTGTTTTCTCACTCCCTTGCAACACTCTCTCCTCTTCAAGATTCTAATTATATAACATAGATTGGACATGTGCTACCATATAATACATATTTCTATGTTTGTAATGATATGAAAGAAGATGCACATATTATATCTTTATACTAGAGAAAAATATCATGAAGGCAAAAAAAATGAAGAAGAAGAATATACTTCAATTTGCAATCAGACTCAGTTAATTCCTTCTATGGCAGTGAATAGTTTTTTTTTTTTCCTTTGTTTGTTTGTTGTTTTTTTTTTTAATACTGAATTCCCTGGAGTTGGCCTTGATCTTTGCATTGATGGTAATAGTGTGAAGATAGAATTAACTCTCCCTCTGTCTATTTGTAGTTAATCAAATCAAGAACAAGTACTCCCTTTTAGTACCTAGCTAACCATTAAGTAAAAGAGTTCACAAATCACTTACTAGCTCACATCTCTAAAGGGCACAACCACTGCCCTTCCCCAGGCAATGTTAGGTAAATTGAGAAGCTGTGATTGGTTCCTGTGAAGTGGGGGAATGACAGGAAGTGACATCGAGAAAACTACTTAAAAAAGGCCAGCCCAAGCCTTCATTCATTCATTCTACATTGGTGAAACATTCTGGAGGAAGACTCTTGGAAGTGCTCACATTGTCCTAGACTTATCCTTGACTGGAGCTTTTTATGCTGGAGAGGCTTGCTGGGTGACTGACTCAGGCTGAAGATGCTACCAGGACTTCCATGTAGAGAATGGGACTTGAGGGAGATCCTGCTGGGGGCTGAGCTGGACTTCACTGGAGCAGCACTTAGAGCTGGTAGGCTAGACCAGGCTTTGTCTCCTTCCTGTATTTCCCACTTTCAATATATCTACTGTGTTGTAAATAAAAGCTGCTAATAGTCATTTTCACTTAGATGCTAATATTTTATAAATGGCGACCACTTTTATAACTCTCATACTGAGTTGAACCTAAATTTAATTGTTACAATAGTTGTCATTCACAGTTGATCATCATACATTATTGCTGTTACTGTGTACTACATTCTCCTCATGACACTTCACTTTGCTTCACTTTATATGAGTGTTTCCAGGTTTTAAAAAAAATCATACTGCTTGTCATTTCTGTTTGTCATTTCTTATGACACAATCGTATTCTAGTAGAGACATATATCACAAGTTGTTCAGCCATTCCACAATTTATAAACAACCATTTACCATCCAAATCTTTGCTACCACCAAAAGAGCAGCTATAGAAAAAAAAAAAAAAACTGACTGCTAAAGTACTTTCCAAAATTAAATTATAAGACTTCACACATGTCGACAGGTTACTATATATGATAAGAGCCATATAGGAAAAGTTACTGCTGGAAACAGGCTATATAATGAAAATTTCAGGAAACAACAAATATTCCATTTGTGTTGGTATATCAGGCATATGAAAGGGAAGAAAAATAAATGGCTAGAAAACCTTTAGCCAGACTCTAACCAGGTCAACAGTAACAGAATTCTTTAAAAAAAACAAACAAAAAAAAAACATCGTTATACAATAAGATATAGGTGTACCCTATGTTTTAATTTTCCTAAAGCTCAGTTCTAATTTTGAAACTGCCTTGATTTAGTCAATTGAAGTGCCTCCTTATCACCTCCAGAATCAGATATAAAATCTTTTTTGATGTTCAAGTCCTTTTATAACTATTCTCTTCTCTCTCATTTCCATTTTTTTATACCTTATCCATAATCTATATCTAGGGACACTAATATCCTTGATATTCCTTGAACTAGGAACACTCCCTCTTGACTCCAAGTGTTTTAACAGGCTATCTCCTGCACATGAAATGTTCTCACTCTTCATTTCTTCCTATTGGTTTCCCTTGTTTTCTTACACACCCAAAATAACGCTTACAAGAAACTTTTCCCAGGCCCTCAGTTCTAATACCTTTCCTGTGTTGACTATTAGTAATGTACCTAGCATATATTTTGTTTGTATAGCATTGTCTGCATGGTATCTCCCTAAACTGATTACTAATATGATTGAAAAATTTGCGTGACTTACAATTGAAAGAAAAAAAAAAGTCGATTAGTCTTTCAAAAAGTAGGAAATACAAAGATAGCTGAGTATGTAAGAGAGCACCCAGAAATTAAAGACAAGAATTTTCTTTTGTGTTCTCTCTGTAAAGAGCTCCTAGCATAGTGGCAGGCATATCATAGACTCTGTGTAAATAGAAATTTTGTACCCCTGAACCACATTACCCAGCATCCCTTTCATTTTGTCCCCAAGTTGTGTGCTAAATTTGTTCATAAGTTGTGTGTAACTCTGCCTCACTCTTTCTTCTCTGGCATCTTTGTGTTCTCCACTCTCACATGTGCAGTCTGAGGAAATTTCCTTCTTTACTTACGCTTGACTTCCCTTTACTTCAAGTTATTATTAATAAACTTTGTAAAATATAATACTTGGAATATTTTCAAATTATTTTTTAGCCTTACAACTCTTAATAAATGCTCATTGACTCACTCAAACTTGGAATGATTTATATGTGGTATGTTATAGTATAAAGAGAGCTACATTTCGAATTATAGGATGTAGATTCAAACCTTTCATTCAATAAATACTACCTTAGTGACCATGGGCAAGTCACTTACTTTCACTGAGTTTTTGTTCTGTCCTCTGTACAATGACAGGGATGGTCTACATGCTACCTGAGTGCCCTTCAATATCTAGAATCATGATGTTAGGATTTTATACTTATTGCCAAGATGACTTTGGCAATGCAATTTGACCTCTTTAAATTTCAGTTTACAAAATTTTAAAATGGAAGTGTTGGTTTAGTGGGCCTCGGAGGTGCCTTCATTAATCTATTGCACAATACTTCTGTGGCCATCAGAAATCACTTATAAACAGTGATTCCTTGTTTTCATCTTCTGGAAAAGGAAGAAAAAGTAATTTACAAGATCCCTTGGAGGTCTAATAGCTTTAATCAGTTCTTAATTTGGTATCTGTAACACAATTAGTAAATGCTTGTGGATTGATTAATTGACTAACTTTAAATTTTGGCTGCTGCTGATATTGTTAGTAGTGGTAATATTATTATTTCATGGAACTGAAGAACTCGTTTTATCTCTCTGTTTCCTCATTAGTAAAATGAGAAGTTTGGAGTAGATTAGATCAAGTGTTCTTAATCCACAACCAAGACATCCTTGGATAGATTTAACAATGTCTATGAAAATTGATGAGGAAAACAAAATAAAATAATCAAGCAACAAGAAAAATTATTTTAAAAAACCCTACAATTTTCTTTTTCCTAGTCTATAATTGAAGCTGGATATTTCCTTCAAATACAATAAAGACAAACCAACACACACCCGAAATTGATACCGAGAAGGATTCTATTGACTTGCCTGGTGTGCTAAAGTTGTCTTTGGCATTAAGGCATATAAGAAGCCCTGGGTAAAGGGATCACTTAAATCTCTTCTACCTCTGGCATCCCAAAACTCTGATTTATAAAATCACTTTGAATATAAATCCAACCTGTTATTCTGGGGGGCTAAATAGTCCCTCAGCAAAGTGGGATAACTGATAAATACTCTGTGGGTCAACTGACAGAACAACAAAACCAGTAGCAAAAAACACCAAGGTGGTTTGGTAAGGAGAGAATGGGGAATGGAGAAGAGGGTAAAACCACCAGGAGAAGCTGCTGGGGGGAACCTCAGTGGGTTCTCATTCGTCAAGATTGCCAGGTTTGTCTGGGAAAGGAGAACAATGAAAGTATATATAAATTGGTTTTAATAACAAAACTAGGATAGTAAGTGAAGGGAAGTAGGAGAAACTACCACTTAGGTATAAAGGTACCTGTCAGGGAATGGAGGATAAGATGACTACTCTATCACTAAATCTACCAGCAGACAGTCTAAGGCAAGGGCTGGCTGGTCAGGGTTAAGGGTATATCACAAAGCAGTCCTTGGCTGTTCTCTAGATGTCTCTGGTCCCAAGAAACTTTGGTTAAACAGCAAGCTAATCCAAGTGAGAAGTGAGGGAGATGGGATTTTCTGTACGTCCACCAACACAGAAAAATCCTCTCTCAACCTGCAACTTCAAGTCTTGATTGAATATCTTGATTGAAGATCTTGATTGAAGATCTTGTGTTCAGGTTCAAGGAACAACCCCAAAGTACTGAGATTCCAAACACCTTACAGGTTCACTCAGAAAGTTACTTACAAAGCTCCCAACTGCCAGCAACTCCCAACTGCAAAGTCATTATATGTAAGTGTCCCCTCTGGCAGGATTCCAAGTTTGGAATTCCAAGCTCTTGCCAGCTTGCCAGGCAAAGTCCGCTAACTAAATCTCTAATTTATATTTTCTCTATAGCAAGTCTCAGATGCTTGCTACCTGTGTGACCCAGGCCATGTCATTTTATGCACCCTTTCCTCTCTTCATTTGTAAAATTGGTGGATTTGTCTATATTGTCTCTTGATGTCCCTTTACAACCTCAGGTCTGAGAGCTTAAGATTCTTTTTGTATTGATGTTATTTAGTCATTTCCATTCATTCCTGACTTTTTGTGACTCCTTTTGGGGGTTTCTTGTCAAAGATATTGGAGTGGTTTGCAATTTTCTTCTGCAGCTCATTTTTCAAATGAAGAATGGAGGCCAAAAGGGCAAGTGACTTGCCCAGTTAGGTAGAGACACAGATAATAAATGGCTAAGGTGCAATTGAAACTCAGATGTTTCTGACTCTGGGCCCAGCATTATATCCACTGTACCACCTAGCTGCCCTAGTTCTGGATATCTGTAACTCTGTTGTCTATTAATCAGTTTTGTTGTTGATTTTTGTTGTTTTGTTTGTTTGTTTGTTTGTTTTCCTGCTCAGGCTAAAGTATGTCATACTCAACTTAGAAGTATAAATAGGAAAAGGTGGCTAGCAAGACCATAGAAAATGCTAACAATCAATAGGCAATCTCAATCAAAGGGACAGATTCCTAGTTTTGTACAAAATAATTTCAGTACCATAATGCAACAGTCTTGTCATTCTCCATAGTCTAGGAACTACTAGAGGAAACAGTTTGGTCTTTCAATTTCCTGGTAAATATCCTATAATTACTCTAGACTCAGATTTAAAAAAAAACATCATCAAATAGATTCTAAGGACAAATGACGATTTAATGCAGGTCGATAGACCAATTAGAAATAATTGTGTCTTCTTAGTCCTCTTAACTCTGAGTGTTTTCTGTCTTTATTCCCTCCCCCACCCCCAACTCCCATCAATAGCTGATCACTCCCCAGCCAACAACCAAATGAACAACTGAAACTTAAGTTAAGGTGATTGCACCCACTGGTAAAGTTTCCAATTCTTAGTCTTCATCCTTCTGTCCCCATCTTCATCTAAAATAAAGAGGCTGAATTGGCTAATTAACTCATTTCCCAAGAGACTATCAGAGGCATTGTTGAAAGCTACTGAGCTCTCAGAGGTAGAGGGAAAAAGTTGCTAGCAGGTATAAGAAGATGTTATAGAGAGAAAACAGGAACTATTTTAAGGTGTCAGGTTTATTATCCAAAGAAATATTCTTCTGAAAGGTCACCTTAGTGACAATGCATTAAAAATGAGGATGGTCTATAGATGAAAGAAAAAAGTGATTAGCTTTTCCAAAAATATGTAATACAAGGACACCTAGGGATGCAAGAGGGGACCCAGAAACAAACAAAGCATTCATTAATTACAAGGAATTGAGAGCCCAAAAGAAGATAAAGAAGCAAAATAAAATTATTTCCCTCTCTTAAAAATCATCCCTCTTTTTACCAGTGGCCATATCACAGGGTCATTAATACCCATTTGTCTGCTACATTTTTTTAAACCCTTAACTTCTGTATATTGACTTATAGGTGGAAGATTGGTAAGGGTAGGCAATGGGGGTCAAGTGACTTGCCCAGGGTCACACAGTGTCTGCTACATTTTTAATAAGATTCTAGAACCTCTTTTTGCAAATGCTTACAACCATCTGGATATAAGAGAGAGAGATATTAGATAATGAGACAAAGCAGAATTATTTTTTATTATTATTGCCTATTTTTTAAGGGTTTTATGTTCAAAGAGATCATTTTCTGTAAAAGAAGGTTTTCTTGTCCTGTCAAAATAGAAAGAAAATCAGAGCACTTAAGGAAAGCCAAAATCTAGAAGGACAGGAGGATAAGGCCCCAGAGTAGAGATCACATGGAAAATGGTAAATTGAATGATTATGATAAGAGCAATGAATAGAATTTAACCACACAATAGAAAAGAATTGATAAATAAGGATGTTTCTATAATGGGACAATCTTTCTGTGTCATCTCATTTATGAATTGATACTTCTTTTTATAAAGTACACCAGAAAAAGAAAAGAAATGAGAGAATGAGGGGACATCTATAAGAAAATGTATCATCAGATGTTTGGATGTGTTAAATAAAACCTAATATGTCTGAATTCCATGAGGAGCTCAAAGTATATAAAGAAGAAATAAATAAGCATACTAGGTAAGTGATAATGATCAGAATAAACAGAAATAGAAGAAATTAAAGAAGAAAAGAAGGGGGAAATTTTTCTAGAGTAAAATGAACAGAAAAGGAACTTAAAAATAAAAGAAATTGGGGGGGGCAGCTGGGTAGCTCAGTGGAGTAAGAGTCAGGCCTAGAGACAGGAGGTCCTAGGTTCAAACCCGGCCTCAGCCACTTCCCAGCTGTGTGACCCTGGGCAAGTCACTTGACCCCCATTGCCCACCCTGACCACTCTTCCACCTATGAGACAATACACCGAAGTTAAGGGTCTAAAAAAATAAAAGAAAATAAAAAAATAAAAGAAATTGGGAAGGAAGAAGAAAGAAGGGATAATTTTGATTTAAATTCAATAAGCATTTATTAAGCAGGAGAAGAAAAAAGGAGAGATATAGAATTAAATAGCTGAACACAAAGGAAAAAAAATCAATGTTAAATATAAAACTCTAAAACAGGGAAAGGAATGAGAAACAGTAAAAGGGATGTTAAGGATGAAAGAAAGAAAGCCACTGTGTATAGGGGTGCCTTAATGTAGATTAAGCAAAACTAATTGCAAAGGGAAAAAAAATTCTTAAAAAAACAAAGTGAAGCACAAAAAGTTTTAATTCTCGAAGAAATACTTAGAGACACAAAAGGATTTTGATTAGACAGTAAATATCTAAAGGAGAATGATCAAGTTGGAGAGGGAGCCTTCCCTTTATTCTATATGACTTAAGTTAGAAGGAAATGGATATGGTTTGCTGGGACTGGGGGCTGGTATGGGGAATAAAGACTTAGAGGTTCCTTATGTGTCCTGTAGTATTGGAAATATTGTAATGTGGAAGAGCATAATCTACTTGATTCCAGAGGGGCAGTGGGTAAAAGTTGCAGAGGAAGCTTTTATTTAAACGAAAGTAGAGCTAGAGATTTCTTGGTGGCTCAGTGGATAGAGTTCCAGCCCTGGAGAAGGGAGATCAGGGGTTCTAATCTGCCCTCAGACACTTCCTAGCTGTGTTACCTTGGGCACATTACTTAATCCAAATTTCCTAGCCTTTACCACTCGAAATGAAACTTTGTATGAATTTTAAGAAGATATGGTTTAAAAAATGATAACATTCTCCCCAAAAAGAATGTGCTACCTAGGGAGGAGCTGGGTTTCTTCTTACCAGAAGTCTTCAAGCAAAACTTGATAACATCTTAGATATAATATGCTGGTTTTTTAGGTATAGTCTATGTATAGCCAGTTAGGTGGTACCTAGGATACTTGAAATTAGGAAGAACTGAATTTAAATATTTCCTATAGGACACTTGGCAAGTCACAACTTCTTTCTGCCTCAGTTTATCCATAAGATGGGGACACTGATAGGACCTGCTTCCCTGGTTGTTGGGAGGATCAAATGAGATGTTTTTAAAGTGCATTTTAAAAATGAAAGCACTAAATAAATATTAGTTGTTATTATTATTAGATTGCAATTTATTGTCATTAAAGTCCATTTAAAAATAGAAATATTTGACAACATCCTACATTTAGGAAACTTATAACTTGAAGCTACAAGACCTGGATTAAGATCCAGGGCTTTCCACTTACTACTTCTATGAATTGGATGAAATAATTTCATCTCTGAGAAGTTCATTTCCCTATTTATTATTATTATTATTATTTCATTAACAGAATTTATTTCAAGTCCCTCCCTTTTCTCTCCGTAACATAGAAGGCTTCATCTAACAATCTGAAATATATATATATATATACAT
>NC_058131.1:13530252-13538666 GCF_016433145.1 Gracilinanus agilis | reverse complement strand
ACCTGCTCTAGTGGTATTTGCCCAGTGAAAGGATATGCAAAGGGGGCTGCCTTCAGGCACTTTGAAAGAAACTGCTCCCATCTACCATTTAGGCAGGGGCAAGTCGAGCTTTGGCTCAGCCTTCACTATGACAAACTGCCTGTCTGCTTGATGCAAAGGTGGAAACTGGCTGGGGCCCTTGGCCATGATCAATCAAGCTTCTGCAAACCACGGGTATGAGTTGGGTGAATGGTAGACAACAACTGAACAGGAGCAGTTTGAATTCTCTTGAGTCTCTCTCTCTCTCTCTCTCTCTCTCTCTCTCTCTCTCTCTCTTTCTCTCTCTCTCTCAGCCCCCCTCTCTTTCTCTGTCTCTGTCCCTCTCTCTTTCTCTTTACCTTTTGTTCATGTTTCTATTTATTGTTCATATTTCTTGTTCATATTTCTATTTATTAGTTATTTTCCCCCCATAGGTGGACATTCACAGTTGTTCAAATTATTTTTCTGTTTTATAAGATGTTTTCTTGATTCCATATTCATTTAGCTCTTCGTAATTTTATGTAGGTCTTTCCATGTATTTTTTTTTAATTAACCTGATCATCTTTCTAACTGTGTAGTAGTATTAAACCACAATCATATTCCACTACATGTTTAATCATTTTCAAATTGATGGGCAATCCCTAAATTTCCAGTTCTTTGCCTCCACAGAGAGCAATGTTACCAATATCTTAGAACAAAGAGATCGTTCTCATTTTTCTCTGAACATCATAGGAAACAGACCTAATAGTGTTATTGTTGGGTGCAAGGGTATACACGGTTTTGTAAGTCTTTGGACATAATATCAATTCACTCTCCAAAATGATCAGGTCCATTAAGAGTTCCACCAGCAGGGTACTGTTGTATGCATTTTTACATATCTTGCACATTTGACATTTTGTCCTTTTCCCACTTTAACCAATCTGATAGGTGTAAAATGATATCTCATAATTGTTTTGATTTGTATTTCTTTAATAAATAATGATTTATAGCATTATTTTCATATAGCTATATAAAGCTTTTATTTCTTCATCCAAAAACTTTCACTTCATTTCTTTTCATATGTGGCTCATATATATTTTTTTAAATAAAACTGACAAAGCTCTCTATATGTTTTAGATCTTAAGCCTTTATCCAAGAAAATGTATATATTTTTCTCCAATTTTCTGCTTTCCTTCTAATCTTGCCTACATTAATTTTATTTTACAAAATATTTTTAAATTAATGTATTAAAATATTAATGTTATATTTCATAATGTTCTTTATCTCTTGCTTATTTATATATTCTTCTCTTATCCATGAATGGGATAGGTAATATATTTCATATACTTCTAATTTGTTTATGATATCTCTTTTATGTCTAGGTCATGTTTTTATTTGATCTCCTCTTGGTACATGGTGAAAGACATTGTTCTATACCTAGTTTCTGCCAAACTGCTTTCCAGGGTTCTCAACATTTTTCTACAAATTAGTGAATTCTTATCCTTAAAGCTTAGGTTTTGATTTTTGTCAAATACAAGGTTGCTAAAATCTTTTACTATTGTTTGTTGTATGTTTACTCTAATCCACTGATCTGTTTTTCTACTTCTTAGCCAGTATCAGATACTTTTGATAATTATAGCTTTATAATACACTTTAATACCTGGTACTTCTAGACATCTTTCCTTTATATATTTTTTATTCATTCATTTCACCTTTTCTACTTTTTTAACTTCCAAATTTACTTTATATTTATTTTTTTCTAGCATGAAAAGCCATTTTTTTTTTTTTTGCAATTTTATTGGGATGACATTAGATAAGCAGATTTGTTTAAGTAGAATTGTCATTTGAATTTTATTGGCTCTGCTCATTCATGGACAATTAATAATTCTCCAATTATTTAAATATGATTTTATTTATATGAAAGTTCTTTATAGTTATGTCTATCATGTTCCTGGATTTATCTTGGCAAGTATACTCCCAGGTATTTTATTCTATCTATCTGTGGTTATTTTTAATTTTTTAACTCTTTTTATGTCTTCTTTTATGACTTTATTAGTGATGTAAAGATTTGCTGACTTTTATGTGGATTTATAGTCTATACTGTTACTTGGCTAAAATTATTGGTAGCACCTATAATTTTTTCATTTTAATATTTTCCACATATATCATCATATTGACAGTAAAATAGATGATTTTCCTGATTTCATAAAGAAAGCATATTTTAAATTATCCCATTTCAAAGTACTAGTTGCAGATGGTTTTAGGTATATGCTTATCATTTTCAGGGGAAAATATTCCTATACTTTCAAGTATTTTTAATAGAATCGGTATTGTAGTTTTTAATATTTTTGCATCTATGGACATAATAATAAGGTTTTTTCCCTTATTTTTGTTATTAATGTAATCAATTATGTTAGTAGTTTTCTATATATCAAACCATCCCTGCATATTTGACATAAATACAATTTTTCATAATATATAAACTTTATGATATATTATAGTAGCCTATCTCATAGTTTATTTAGGATTTTTGAATACATATTATTAATGAAATTACTTTATTTTTCTTTCTGTTATTTTTTCATCTAGCAATATTTGTTTCATAAACAGAGTTTTACAGAACTTCTTTACCTATTATTCTAAATAATTTCTTTAATATTGGAATTATTTAATTTTTAAATGTTTGGTACAATTCAATTTTAAATCCATCTAGTCCTGATGTTCTCCCTCCTCCCCATAGGAACTCCTTGTTTTTGTGGTCTGTTCATTTTTTTCTAAAATAGGTTTATTTATTTAGGGGGTAGCTAGGTAGCACAGTGGATTGAGAGTCCATCCTAGAGACAGAAGGTCCTAGGTTCAAATTTGGCCTCAGACACTTCCTAGCTGTGTGACCCTGGGAAAGTCACTTGACCTCCATTGCCTAGCCCTTACCACTCTTCTGCCTTGGAACCAATACACAATATTTATTCTAAGGTGGAAGGTAAGAGATTAAAAAAATGAAATATATTTATTTAGATCATCTATTTCCTCCTCTGTTAGTCTAGGCTATTTATATTTTTGTACATATCCTTCTATTTCACTTAAATTGTTAAATTTTTTGGACTATAATTAGACAAAATAAGTCCTAATAATTGCTTTACTTTCATCTTCATTAGCGGTAAATTCACCACTTTCATTTTTTGATGATAGAGATTTGCTTTTCTTCTCTCTTTTAAAAATCATATTAAACCATGTTTTATCTACTTTGTTGTTTTATTTCCATATAATAATCTCTCATTTTTCTTTATTAATTCAATAGTTTTCTTACATTCAGTTTCATTAATCTCATCTTTAATTCTTAGGATTTCCATTTTAATAATTAATTGGGGATATTTAATTTGTTCTTTTTCAATTTTTAATTGCATAATGCACTTATCTGTTCATTCTATTTAATTTAAGTAAGCACTTAGAGATATATATTTTCCTCTAATTACTCTTTTTGCTCTATTACATATTTTGCCATGTTATCTCATTGTTTTAATTTTTTAAAATAAAATTCTTTATTGTTTCTTTGATGTTTAATAAATTTAATAAATGATGTTTTTTCCCTCTTCCATTTCCTAAGATCATTCAGTTAAAATTAGCTGTCTAAAAGTCTCTTATGAAGCACCCAAGTTGCATAATAAGGAACCATAACTCAAAGTAAACATAATTGTTTTTGGATCTCATGAAGAATGATTAATGGCATGATGAAAGCATTGGCTGAGAGAAGACAGTCAGTCATACATCTACCAATATATGTTTCTGTTTATTGTTGTGTGCAGATGCAAAGCATGGAATCCCTGCAAAGGTACAGGGAGAGCCTCACCCAGAATTCCAGGGGACCCCCTTGGAGAACTTTGGGTGAGGGGCAGTTGAGAAGGGTGGAAGTCAGTTAATTTGGGGGGATTGGATTTGAGCAGACACTCTGCTTGATTCTCCTGACTTGGGGTTTCTCCTGAGGTGGCCATTGTAGCTTAAGCCAGTGGTTTCTACTCATAGGGTTAGCCTATTTGTTATTACTATTCTTCATAAATATAATTATATAATTACTTAGTAATTAGAGAGTAAGATATTTATCTATAGCAAGAGAGCCAGTTTTAGTTAAGTGCTTCATCCCTCCAGTGAGGAGGGGGAAGGGGGCATCAATTTAACAGTTTAGGGTCACCTTTCCTTTATCCTAAAACCTTCATTGACTTCTCTAATTTTCCTTGTTAATTCCTAATATAACTTTTTACCTTCAAATCTGTGCCTGATAATTATTTGGGAAGATACTTACAATTCAGTCTGTATATTTAGTTTGAATCCTGTTGGCTGCCAGTTTAAAGAAGATCTCCTCTGTCCTCAACAGTTAGATAGCTAGCTGTTATATCTCCTCTAACTGACCTGAGAGGAATATAAATTAATGAAAAGGAACATTATTGGGTTTCAGCCATAAGAGAAACTTACCAGAAGAATCTTATTCCTGTCTTCATTACCAATTGAAGCAGAAGCAGTTAGAGGAGGAGGGGTTTGAGAATCAGGAGTGTTTTACCCTCTCCTTTCCTCACTGTAGCCTGTCAATCTCTGGCTCTTGACTTACAACTCTATTTGGCCCTGACATATTTATCTGCTTCTCCAAACTATCTGTTATTATCATCATAGCACTATATATGTATATGTGTATATCAATATCTATTCTTATATGTTTGATACATTATATACATGTGAAAGATATATTTGTATATGTCAATATATATTTAAATCTATATCTATTATGTATATTGAAATACATAATATATATAAATAAATATTTGCTGAAACTATACCCAATTTCCCATTACTTGAACTACACTGCCCTTTTCATTGCATGAAGGAACAAAATCTATCAACAGTTCTAATGCTGATGAATTGATATATTTAGTAGCATCAGATATGACACAACCAATTTATTATTTTTTAACACTTATCTTCCATCATAGAATCACTGCTGTATTGGTTCTAAGGCTGAAGAGCAGTATGGGCTAGGCAATGGGGGTTAAGTGACTTGCCCAAGATCACACAGCTAGGAGACACAACCAACTTGTAACCAAATCGGGCAGAAATGTCTTATTGAGTAGTTTAACTGTAAGTGTACTCCTTCCCTAAGTGTTTCTAAAATATTGACTCTGTGGAAAATTTTTGACTATGACAATAAGAGGTAGAAATATTTATAAACTCATAACTAGCTTGGCAAAAGAAAAATTCTCCTGAATATTATGAATTTTGTTTACATGATACTTAGTTGAAAGAAGATAAACAAAAGGAACTTTGAATGAGCAAAACAGGTTCATTTTGACAAACTCACATTTTTGCTCCCAGTTGAGGTAATGTGGAAATTGTTCCAGTTTGTTGATGCATTATCTAGAAAGGCACCTCAGTATGACTTGAAGTGGCAAACCAGGCATCTGTTCATTATAAGATTCTTCTTCATCAGCATTTCCTCTTGACAATAAAATCATCAGTCATGTGCTGTTGATGGCTTCCTTTTTTTATCTTCAGAACTTAGCCTAGCACACTGTAAGTGTTGAACTGAAAAAATAACAACAAAACAATAATTGTTTAGAGTTGGCTAATACCAAAAGCTGTATCTATTCCACTTTGCTTTACAGATGTTATTTCTCTTGAGCCTCACAGTAGTCATGTGAGAGTTAACAAAATATTACTATCAATATTTCACAAATGAGGAAAATGAGGAGCAGAAAGATCATATGATTCGCCCTGAGTTATGAATCTAATTAAGTGGCACAAGTAAAATTTTAACACATGTCAGGCAGCAGGTCAGTTATTTTGTCAAAGACACTGATGATGGATATGATGATGATCCTACTTCAGGTTTCATAGATAACTCATTTCCAAAAGACTTTCCTTCATGGGGTATTTTTTTCATAAACTTAGAAGCTCATTTGATTCCTGAATTCTTTTCCCCTCCTGGGTTCTTTCCCACTTCTGGGTTCTCAGTTCACTTCTCACATTGACCTTTCAGGAATTACCTTATAATTAACTGGTATTACCAAGAACCCTAGAACAAAGATGTTTTCATATCTTTTCAGTTTGTACTACTTACTCATCCTCAAAGAACATTTTTTAATTTATTTTTTTAGAATATTTTTCCATTTTTCCATGATTCATGATTTTTCTCACTCTTCTTTTCCCCTCTCTGAGAGCTGACAAGAAATTCCACTCAGTTATACATGTATCATTGTTCAAAACCTGTTTCCATATTATTCTTATTTGCAATTGAATTAACTTGAGTCCAAAACCCCAATAATACTCCCAATGAACCATGTTGTCAATCATATTTTTCTTTTGCTTTTCTTCTCCCACATTTCTTTCTCTAGATGTGGACAGCATCTTTCTTATGAATTCCTCTGGATTGACCTGGATCACTGCATTTCTGCTAGTAAAGAAGTCAATTACATTTGATTGTGCCACAATGTATCAGTCTCTGTGTACAATGTTCTCCTCTTCTGCTCCTTTTGCTCTGCATCATTACCTAGAGTTCTTTCCATTCACATGGTGTTCCTCCAGTTCATCATTCCTTTCAGCACAATAGCATTCCATCGCCAACAGATACCACAATTTGTTCAGCTATTCATCAATTGAAGGATATCCCCTCATTTTCCAATTTTTTGTCACCACAAAGAGTTCAACTATAAATATTTTTGTATAAGTATTTTTCCTTATTATTTGAGAGAAAAATCCTCATAACCCCTTATGTGTAGATTAGATTTTAATGTTATCAGTAGTCTTGAGATAACAATAACTATAATTCTAAGATATTTAGCATAAGTCATGATTTTAGCAGGCTTTTGTGAATATTCTGGTTTAAGTATTAGGATTTTCAATTAAGGAAATAATTGCTTCTGCATGGCCCTTAGTGTCAGCCCCATCCTTCAAAATTGTTATATCAGGCACCTTAACTTGTAATCCATTATTTCTCAGGATGCCTGACTTTTAATTCAGAACCTGTTACTACTCGTCGCCACCCACTCTTAGCTCAAGTATAACTGTTTCCCCCTTTCCATCAAGCGATTCTTAAGTCATGGTCAAAAGATTTCTTTTACCAAATAAGGGGTGCTTCCTATTTGAGCTGACTTAACCAATGAATTATTGCTTCTGGGTGTCTCTATTCTTTGAGGGGTATGACTTTTTTGTACTATTTTTGTACTGGTATAAAAGTAGTCTAATTCTTTGGGGTGTAAAGGAAGGTCTTTCATGGTACTCAGGGTCTTCTCGTCATGACCAGGGGTCCAGTTTTATTGTGGGATTGGCCCTCCCATCATAAACCTCTTTCTTTATGGCTTGGATATTTTGCTTATCATTTGTGTATCTGTGGTTGGAAAAATATTCTACAATGATTATCTCTTTGGGGTACAAACCCATATTGGTATGGCTGGATCAAAGGGCAGGCATTCTTTTAAAGCCCTCACAGAACTTTTGACTTTCTATACCATGTCTCTTTACTGAATGAGTACCTGTATCCAAACACAATTGTCCCTGCTATAGTTTTCAGCTTGCTTTTTTCTGTGTTGTCTTTTCCCAGAAAGTAAGCTTCTTGAGGACAAGGACTTCATGCTTTTATTTTTATTTTTGTTGGATTAGCATAATACCTGGCTTGTAGTAAATGATTAATAAATACTTGTCAACTGACAAACCAATGATGATAACAACTGTGATAAAGAAGACAATAAATAATATAAAATAACATTTTAAAAGTTTTACAGTGTCTAAAGAAAATGACATCAAATTTTAGTATTTATTACCAATATTTCCATGTGAAATGATTTTCCCCTTAACTTCTCAAGGCCAGACTGATAGTCTGCTTTTCAAGATAAGATTATTCTCAGCTCAAACAAATTATCAAATTGGGCTAGGTCCTTTTGTCTTTTGGTAAGAACTCGAAGGAAGTAAAGGCAGGGATGTTTAGACATATTAAACCTTGACTCACTTGGAAATACAGTGGGTCAGCCATCTGGTTGGTGAAAGGTTAGGCTGGCATTTTTCTTGTTTAGACATGTGATGAAGTAATGAGAGAAGAGTTTAAGGTCTCTAAATAAGCTCCTCTTTCAAAATATCCACCAGTTGGGACTGCCAGGGAAGGTTCAATGGATGAACTGTCTGGTGAATCAGAAAGAGTATATGCTTCCCATTAGAGGAGAGAGTCAAGACTCACTCCAGTTCTTTTGCTTTCAAGTGAAAGTTCCCTTATTTGCTATGAGGCACATGAAATTAATAATGATGTTGTTCCCAGGAAAATTGCCTCATGTTCTTTATTGGCTAAAATTCAGACATTACACAAAAAATGTTAGTCTTAGATATCACATAATCCCCTACTTATAATGGACTTCATATATATATATATTTACATATATATATAT
>NC_058131.1:13461301-13527645 GCF_016433145.1 Gracilinanus agilis | reverse complement strand
CATCAGTGCCTTTTATATGTTCCCTTTCCATGTTCACCTATCAGTTCTCTACTGGGAGTCCACATCATGCATTTAGGGATTTCTCTGTATTCTTTTGGCATTGCCAAGATATCAATGGAGAACATGAGATATCCATGTTTTTCTCTCCCTCAGCCTGTCCTTTTTTGCTCTTCTTTTGAAATTCCTTGCTTTTTTGTGTTTCAGTCTTCTTGTGACCAATAAATCCTCTATTGACCTCTGAATGATTGTCAAATAAAAAATTATGAAATGATACAGTTTTCTTTCAAAGGTATCACTCAAATATACCTATGTGGAATTTGGTTACTTATACAAGATTTTCTTTACACCTGTGTTCTTGCTCTTCTGTTTCATGTAAGTCTAGGGGAATATTATATATATATATATATATATATGAATTGTATGTAAGTTTTCTCAGGTCTTAGGTAGAGCTTATAATAAATGGCTACATAGAGGGCAGTTGAGTAGCTCAGTGGATTTACAGTCAGGCCTAGAGATGAGAGGTCTGGCCTCAGACACTTCCCAGATGTGTGACCCTGGGTTTGACCTCCATTGCCTAGCCCTTACCATTCTTTTGCCTTGGAATTGATTCCAAGATGGAAGGGTTTTTTTTTATTATTTTTAAACTCTTTAACTTCTGTGTATTGGCTTCTTGGTGAAAGAGTGGTAAGGGTTGGCAATGGGGGTCGAGTGACTTGCCCAGGGTCACACTGTTGTGGAAGGGTTTTAAAAAAATAATAATTAAATAAAATAAATGACTAGGTAATGAATACTTGTTGTCCCCAGGACAGTGATGATTGTGTCCTTAACATTGAGAAGGTGGAAAATCAAGGAAACGTCCCTTACACTTATAGTTCACAGTCTTATGATATCAAGGAGGAAGGTCAATACTGTCCCTGAGTGTGTGAATGCTATGAGACATGTTCTAGGAAAGATCTTTCAGTAAAAATTGCTCCAGGAATTTACCTCCTAGAAAATCATATACATCATTCTTATGTATTCCTTCTATAACCAAGAGAGTAAGTTTACTTTTTGTAATTGAGGCATTTCATGTCTTTATTACATTATTCTTATGATGAGCTCAGTGTTTGAGAAGAGAGGTATGGTCACATCATCATTTTCATCATAATTCATCATAACTTGGGTCATATACAGATAAGCTAGGCTTCTTATAAGAATGAGGTGTGATTTCCACAAAATCCTGCTTTGGTTCAATTTTATGTAGAGTGCTGTGTTTAGTACTCAATAAAATGCTTGGCTGGGGCATACAGATGAGATCAAACAGAAAGATAAAGAACATGAAATCCATATTATGCAACTCATCTAAAGAACTGAGAGAAGCACAGCCAAGATAGCAGAAAAAAGGTAGGGGCTCCTCTGAGATCTACCAAATTTCTCTCCATATTTTTAAAAATTAATATCTCAAATTAAACTCTGGGGCAGTAAAAAAAAAACACAACAACAACAAGAAAAGAGATGAAATGATTGACCACCTAAGAAAGCTTAGAATGTTGTCAGAAAAGGTCTGCCACACTGGGGTAGAAGTGGAGTATAGGCCAGTATAGGCATGTCCCCATAAGTGATCAGCAAGCTTTGGAAGTGACTGACTCAGTTGAAGAAAATTGCCCTGATATCCTAGAACTAGAAGGTAAAATAGGAATTAAAGACTCCAACAACCTACTTCTGAAAGGCATCCCCAAACAAAAACTCCCACAGTCAGAATCACCAAAACCTTAATAGTTTCAACATTAAATGAAAAAAAATATGATATTCCAGATGGTAAAGGAGGTAGGATTACAACCAAGAAACAACAACCTAGCAAAACTTTGCATATTCCTTTGGGGAAGGGGTGAGAGGAAGGTATGTCTAATGAAATTGAGGTCTTTCAAGCATGCCTAAAGAAAAAGAAAATCTATAGACCAATTTCCCTAATGAGTATCAATGCAAAACATTTAAATAAAATACCAGCAAACAGACTGTAACAATATATTACAGGGATCATGTGTTATAACAACATGAGAGTTATATTAGGAATGCAGAGATGGTTCAATATTGGGAAAACTATCAGCATAATTGAGGGTATCAATAAAAAAATGAAGATAAATCATATTATTATCTCAGAAGATGTAGAAAATATTTTTTAACAAAAACACAATACCCATTCCAAATAAAAAACCCAGATTGGGGGCAGCTAGGTAGCTCAGTGGTTTGAGAGCCAGACCTAGAGACAGGAGGTCCTAGGTTCAAAATCTGGCCTCAGACACTTCCCAGCTGTGTGACCCTGGGCAAGTCACTTGACCCTCATTGCCTACCCTTACCACTCTTCTGCTCTAAAATGGAAGATAAGGGTTTAAAAAAAAGCCCAGAAGATAGGACTAAATGGAATTTTTTTGAGTGTGTGTGTGTTTGTATATGTACGTGTGCATAATTAGTAATATCTACCTAAAACCATCTGTAAACATTTTTAATAAGGCTAAGATAGAAGACTTCCCAATAAGATTGAGTGGAGTAAGATATTGTTGCTGCTTATACAATACTGAGATAGAAGTCTTAGTTATAGTTATGAGGAGAAAAATAAGTTAAAGAAATTAAAATAGACACTGAGGAAACAAAATAATCTTACACGTGGTATGATTGTATGCTTGGTGAATATTAGAGAATTAACTAAAAATCATCAAGATAATAAATGACTTCAGGAATGTTGTGGGACATAAAAATAAACCCATGTAAATTGTCAACATTTCTACCATTTTCCTAATAAATTTCCTAAGCCCTAAGTTTAAATCTTGTATACAGACATCACTGACTGGTAGTCATTGGGATTGTCCTTCATTTTCTCTGAGTTTCAGTTTCCTCTTGTGTAAATATGATAAAGAAAATAAATTCATCTGATACTATGTTAGCTCCTAGCTCTTCCAATTCCAATCAAAGATAGTTCCTCTCTTGCAGGAACTTCCATTCTAACACAAAGATTCATCGAAAGAAAATGTATACATATAGAGGAAATTTAATTCTGGAGAGTCACAGGAAATACAAGTTTCATAGACTCCAGAGCTCATTCTTATTTGCCTTAACTTTTCCAGCTGCATTGCAATGGTAAATATTCTCAAATTAGAGAGAGAGAATAGGGAGGGGGGAGGAAGAAGGGAAAATAAAGAGAGAATATATAGAGTATCAGGGAAAGACAGTAAGATGCACATACTGTGTAGATCTAAATTTTCAGGTGTGTTGTTTGAAAGGATATAAAGGACAGTCTGTGGGCATCTGAATATAGTTTTTAGTTAGGACAGTTTTTACTCCTTCATTTATCAATCTAGAAAGCTCAGCTCAAGGAAAGGTTCCCCAACTGAATCTAGTATAATAGTGTGTGAAGAGAGAAATGAATTAATTTGTTCTCAGGGTGGGGACCTCCAGCATTTTCTGTTATTGTCACAGATCTAGTGAGTTGGGGAGCCGCTTATCTCAAGAAAGCAAAACATTAGGCTCCCCTACCTCCTTATCTGCCCTGCTCTTTAGAAGCCAGAAAGAGCAACTCTTAGCTGCCTCCTTATAAATTTCCCCTTTGCCTTGTCTGTGAAACTTTCAATAAGGCTTATGCTGTTTAACTTCTTATTTTCTAATCAGCTAAACTTTTGTGCCTAGATTGTAAATTTGGCCCCTAGATCATCGGGTATCTGACAGAGAGAGGAGGGGACCTTGCATCAGGAATCTATAGAATGCTTGTATCTGGACCCATGCATTGGGCATCACCATTAGGGAATGCCCCATTACTCATGAGTAAGAATAAAGACTCTATTTTCTACTATCTACTCTCTGACTCCATGTTTGTAATTAGAATTTGGGTAAGTAGTCTTCTATTTCATCCCGCACAATAGTAATTTGGATCACCACCCAATGTTACCTATATTACAAGCCTCAAAAGGAGGTTGTTTCAGTCCAGTGAGATAGCTTGTAAGGTGTTTCATCAACCATAAAGGTACAATGAAATTTCAACATGAAGTTGAAGAAAAGACCCTGAGATTTAAACAAAGACTATGGATCACACAGTGTAAAGGTGTTCAGTAAACAGCTATGCTAATACCAATCTCCTCTACAATATTCTCATCAACAGGTCATTGAGGATTCCCTACTTTACTTCTGCTGATAGATAACTCATTACATTACAAGGCAGTCCATTACCCTTAAGGGCAGCTATAATGTTTGCTTATTTATTGCCATTAAACTGAAATCAGCCTCCCTTTAATTCCCACCAGTTTCTCTTATTTCTACCCTCTAAAGCCATGGAGCAGAAATGGAATCTCCCTGTCTGTATAATATCCCTTCAGCTACTTAACGTTAGCTGTTATGCCACGTTAAACATTTTTCTCCAGGTAAAATTATGGTAATTCTTTCAACTGATCCTCAAATGACTTACACCCCATCTCATTATCTTAGAAGGGAAAACATACGTATATTAATCTCCCTCTGAAAATATGCTGTTGGAGGCACGAATCCCTATCCCTGTCCAGATTTAGATGGAATAGTATGGATGCAATCTGTGAGGGGCAGAGAAGTGGGGGTGGATTACCTATATCCTTCAGAAAAAAAATGTTTCTCTTAATTCAACATAAGGTTGTATTAATTTGTCGTCTTGTATTTTTCATTCACATCAGGGTTTATAGTTCTTTAGAGTGATGACATCTTTTAAACCTAAGTATATTGTGGTATAACCATTTCCCAGCCCCTCAAATTTAGTAATTTATAGTTGATTCATTGAACCCAATGATAAGACTTTATGTTTACACTTAATTTGAACTTTAAAAAATTCAGCTCATCTTTCTAGATGAACAAATGCCTGTAGATCCTTGCTCTAACATCAAGTGAATTATAGATCCATTCTAGATTCATTATATATGTGATTAGTGTAAGCATGACATCATATAAGTCATTAAAATATTCAGAATCCCATGAAATGGTTAGAACCTTAAGACACTCATATTTCCAAGTAGTGTTCTTTGTTGAGATATACCTTGATCAAAGGCATACCTTGACCTCTTTTCCCTAATCCCATATCCAACAAAGTCCCCATAGAGAAGAAGCTGGAATAATTACCTCCATAGTTGCATTGACCCCACCCCCCCAGTGCTGAGCTAAATTCCTCTGCCATTCTCCTAGGAAAGTGTGAACTTCAGTGTTCATGTAAATACAGTTGAACACTTTACCATCAGCTCACTTTACAGCTACAGACTATCTCATTCTTTTCCAGAGGCAAGAATTGTCTGATGGTGAGCAGCACTCCTTACCTCCCCAGTTTCCCAGGCTCCTCAATGGTCTATGAAACAGCTTCTGCAGGCTGCATTCTGAAGAGACTATATAACAGTGTTCCCCTCTACACATCTTAGATACTCCAGTGTTCTGATGATGTCAGGTATTTCAAATTATAAGTTTCTTTCCTCAAATAAAGACCCTTTTATTATTACCACTTGGGTAGTTTTATTTGTTCAGTTCGATGGTATTAAAACTTAATTTTGTCTCCCTCTTTTTCCTCTTTTTCCATAATATTTAATAATTGCTATTAAAGAAAAATATAATTAACTCTAGCCCCTTCCTCTCATTCTTGAATCCTCATTCTCTTTACCTTTAACTCATATGTTTCCTATTCAACCTTTTCCACTCCTTCCATTATTTCCTCTGACTTTCCTGTTCCATAATGAATATAATAACCTTTCATCCTGTTACTCATACTCATACTCTCCTACCTTTTACCACTTACAGATTCCTAGGCCCCTTCTGAATAAAACCTGATTTCCAGGTATTCTTTATAACATTGGCTGTAGATGCTTTCAAACTTTTGACCCACTAATCCCTAGAGGCAGAGTTAGTACACATTCCTCTACTATCATTTCTAGACTCATTATTTTTTCCTTTATTAAGAAAAAAAATCCCTCTACTAAAGTTTACTCAATTAAACTTTTCTATCTAATCAAAATTATAATATTTATAGCATATTTACCCCCCCAAGTCTTTCTCTTTCTTTTCTTTTTATTTTTAATTCTGAACTTAACTTATACACAAAAATAGCGCTTCCATATGGAAAATAGGAAACTAAAAAAGAATAAAGGAGAATCCTTGAATACTTATTCCATACAATTTGTTATTTCTAAACTTTATAAGAAATTCAACCCATTAAATTCGAAATGGTTTTCAAAGTAGGATTCTTCCTCTTTAATTTAATTCTGTACTTTTTGTATTTCCTATTGATAAAAACTTGATCTGCTTGCTTTTTTAAAAATAGCTATCAACATTACTTCCCTCTATCCTTCCTTCCTGCCTACTGAAAAAAAGAAAAAAAAAAATTAAACAAGTATATGTAAGCATATTCAGATAAAATCATTCACCATAGAGACTGTTTTCAAAAGTCCTTCTACTCCTTCAGTCTATATTCTCTCTGGCAGGGGGTTTGGAACATTGTTTTATCATGTAGAGAGAAGGTATTAATTACTGGCATTAGAATTCTAATGAATACATATCAAAATTGTGTTTTTATCCTTTATGAATTTTTCATTATGAAAATTTTTAACTTGGTTCTGCTCCTTTCTTCCACATCAGCTCTTTATTAATGGATGATTATGATTTTTTTTCCCTTTCATGTGGAAACTCAGGATTTGTGCTATATCAATCTTGTATTTTTCTGTTTTTTCTATGTGGTTTTATTTTACAACTTATTTATTTAGAATATTTTTCCATGATTCCATGATTAATAATTTTTCCCATCCCTCTTCTCTCACCCCTCCCAGAACTGACAAGCAATTCCACTGGGTTATACATGTAACATTGTTCAAAACCTATTTCCATATTATTCATATTTGCAATAGAGTGACCTTTTAACATCAAAACCCTAATCAGCATCATGATTACCTACTGCCCTCCATCATATTATTCCCTTTAGATCCTGTTCTTTTCACTCTGTCCCTTCTCACCAGTATTTTGCTTTTTGTCACCCCTCTACTTCCCCCTCCCTTCAATTACTTCCCCCTTTCCTTGTTTTATTCCCCTTCTACTTCTCTGCAGGTTAATAAAATTCTATACCCCACTGAGTATACTTGTTTTTCCCTCTCTGAGCCAGTTTTGATTGAGTAAAATTTAAACATTGCCCGTTGCCACCCTTATCCTCCCCTCTCTGTAATGATGTTTCATTCCTCTTTATATTATATAATTTACCCCATTTTATCTCTCCATTCCATTTTCACTCAGTGAAACCCTCTCACTCCTTTTTTCATAACACTCATATGCATACATATCTTACATATACATTGTTGACTATCATCACATTTACATACATATCATATCATCTTATAGTATTATATGTATTATATCATCATAATGAGCTTACTTCCCCACTCTCTTTCTGGGTAAATTCTTTCTCTCTTCTTTACTAGTAAGAATAATTTTTGAGAATTGCAAGTATTCTCTTTCCATGTAGACATATAAACATTTTGGCCTTGATGAGTCCCTTAAATTTTCTCTTTTTTATTTACCTTTTTGGGCTTTTCTTGTTTCTCATTTTGGACTTCAAAACTTTTACTTATATCTGGCTTATTCCTCAGGAATGCTTGGAAATATTCTGTCTCATTGAATGGTCCATTTTTTCCTCTGAAAGAATATATTCAGTTTTTATGGAAAGGTGACTCTGCTTTGTAAACTCAAATTTTTTGCCTTCATAAATATTATAGTCTATGTCTTTTAATTCTTTAATGTAGAAGCCTCTAGATTCTGTGTGATCCTGATTATAGCTCCATGGTATTTGAATGATTTTTTTCTGGCTATTTGAAGAATTTTCTTTTTAGCTTGGTGGTTCTTCAATTTAGCTATTACATTCCTGGAAGTTGTCATTTGAGAATTTCATTCTGGAGGTGATCTGTGGATTCTTTCAATTTCATTTTGATTTTCTTGTTTGAGGATCTCTGGGCAGTTTTCTTTGATAATTTTTGTAGTGTGATGTCCAAGGTTTTTTTTTTTTTTTTCTTTTTCATGGTTTTCAGGCAGTCCAATAATTCTCAAATTGTCCCTCCTAGATCTATTTTCTAGGTAAGTTATTTTTTCAATAAGATATTTAATGTTTTCCTCTGTTTCTTTCTTTTTTTCATTCTTTTGATTCTGATTTGTTGTTTCTTGGTTTCTCATAAAATCATTAGTTTCTAGATGGTTAATTCTGATTTTTAAGGCCTGATTTTCCTCTGTCAGTTTTTTGGTTCAACTTTTTTCAATTGGCCTGTTTCTTCTTGCATTACTTTCATTTCCCTTTCCCACATTTTCTCTGCCTCTCTTAATTGGTTTTTGAAGTCTTTTAAAAAATACTTCCAGAATCTGTGTCCACTTCATATTTTTCTTTTAGATTTTGCATATGTTTCCTTGGCTTTTATCATCCCCTTCTGTGTCTGTACCTTAATCTTTGCCTCTGTAAAAATTCTTTAGAATTAGGTGATGTTTTTGTTGTTTGCCCATTTTTCCTATCTAATTCTAGGTAGGCTTGGGGGGAATGATGTGATACTCTGAGGGTTAAGAACTCTGAGAGACCCCTCCCCATGCTGATTCAATTGAGATGCTGATAGTTTAAAACTTGCCTCAGGCTTAGAATAAGCTTTTGATCTCATTCTGATCTTATTCAGGTCTGGGGCTGATCAAATTCTAGCCTCAGGCTTAGGTTCAAGTTTTTGGTCTCATTGTGTACTTGGTCCAATCAGACATACCCTTGATTGTCCTGTCTTGGTACTCTTCCCTTAGCTTTAGGCAAAAAGATCAGTAGTTAGTACTTTAATATTATCAGCCACCCTAAAGCATGAACTATGTCCTTATCCCAAGTCCAGATGGGGCTGCAAACTTCTCCATGGATTTAAAGTTTAAAAGGGTATGGGTTAGCTTGTACCACTATTTGACAAGGCAGGATCTCAGGATCTGGATGTTTGGCTTAGGCTTAGGTTATGAACTTCAGGCAGACAGCAGATGTGGGGTATTGGGGATATAGCTTGCTCTTGACTTGATCTTCCCTCCTTGCTACAACTTCTTGATGGTTCTTCTTCATCCCCATACCCCAGATGTTTTTTGCCTACCTTTTGTATTTTTTCTTTTCTTGAAAGTTGTTTCCCTCTGTTTCCTTGTTGGTTTTGTGGTGATATTTTAATCTTGGTTGGAGAAGATTTTCATGGTGGCACAGAATTTCTCTCAATTACTTTACCTATTCCAACCTCACCTCAACCATTTTCCTTCCTCTCTCCTCGAGCTCAGGTAACTAAAGAGGAAGTTCCAAGTCACTACCCCCTACTTAAAACAGTCCCTCACCTTTAATATGTCATCCAAAACAGGAAACCCATGAAACCCGTTGGACCACGGGAAATGTAGTTTTAAGGACCCCCACAGGTCCACAGAAGTTTGTCAAACACTATATTGAGGTTCAATCCTTCCAAATAGAACCCCAGGTGATTTTAACTAACACACACTCCTGTATTCATTTTGTGGTGATATTTTAATCTTGGTTGGAGAAGATTTTCATGGTGGCACAGAGTTTCTCTCAATTACTTTACCAGTTATACTCTACCCTCAGAAGTTTCTATGTTGATTTATTTTAATTTATCCTAGAGAAGATCACTAATTTATTTCTATTTTAATTTTTGTACTGATATAAATATATCTGAACAGTTTTCTCTCATGATTTTAATATGGTAACAAGGCTTTAAAAAGTCATACATCGCAGGAACTCCAAAGAAATCTAAATGATCTATCCTTGTCTTGTTTATATCATTTTTTTATAATTACCGTTCCCCTAAATTTTCTTATTTTTTTTTTAATTCTGGATATCTCAAAGATTCATTGATTTCTATTTGAACCATTTTAACTTTTAGACCTTTCTCTTGAATAAAGCTTGCCACTTTCAGATCTAAGAAACTTATTCTCTCTTAAAAATTGTTGGGAAAATTATAAAGCAGTCTGGAAGAAACAAGCTATGGAAGCATATCTTGCATCATTTACTAAGATGACTGAAATGGATACATGACCTTGACATAAAAGGAAATATCACAAGCAAATCAGAAGATCATGGGAAATATTACCTAACAAATTTGTATAGTGAATTTATGAATAAATAAGAGAGCAATGTAAGAGGCTAAATGTTTAATTTTTATAACTTTAACTTAATGAATTTTTTGTACAAAAACAAAACAAAACTAGATATAGCCAAGATTAGAAGGAAAACAAAAAATGAAGGAAATTTTTATAGACAGTTTCTCATATACAGGTCTCATAATGAAAATATATAATGAACTTAGTCAAATTATGTCTATGATATACTATCCACAATTGAAAAAGAATCAAAAGATATCCACAGACAGTTTTTAATAGAAAGTTCAGAACTATATATG
Source organism: Gracilinanus agilis (assembly GCF_016433145.1). Lineage (NCBI taxonomy): Eukaryota > Metazoa > Chordata > Mammalia > Didelphimorphia > Didelphidae > Gracilinanus > Gracilinanus agilis. The sequence continues at coordinate 13,517,233 of NC_058131.1, read as the reverse complement.
GTCATATTTTTTTAAATAGTCTTAGTCATTACCAATGAGAGAAACGTGAATGAAAAAAACTCTGAGATATCATCTGACACTCATCATTTTTATCATAATTTCTCCAGGGCCAGCTGAGGCCATTCACCTGTGTGACAAAATATTCAACTGCACTTAAATAAAAACTAGATTCCTTCTTTGGCATTTAGAGCCAAGTCCAAGAAATTAAGAAGACAAGAGAGGGCTCTTTGTGGTAGTAAAGATCTTGAAATTGAAGTTCTTTTGGAGAATGGTTTAACAAGTTGTGTCATATGATTGTGATGGAATACTTTTGTGCCATAAGAAATGATGAACAGGCTAATTTCAGAAATAAAAAAAAAACATAGAAAGATCTATAAGAAATTATGAAGCATAAAATGCATAAAATCAGAATACATCCCTCCCTAAATTAGGGTTCACTTATCATGGCTTCACTAATGGAGTTTTTAAAAATAAATATATATCTAATTCTGTATGGAAAAGTTACACTTATCAGGGCACATTATTGTCTGATGGAATGAAAGTTAACCACAGTGCTGTGTTCTGTATGCTGGATGCTGATTNTGTCTGATGGAATGAAAGTTAACCACAGTGCTGTGTTCTGTATGCTGAATGCTGATTGGCTCAGTGACTGTAGGATAACAGGATTGTCGATAAGGTTTATAGGAAAGTGGAAGGTGTTTATAAAGCCTTAAATATATACATATATGCATATATATATGATAAAATAAATATAGTGCCATTAAAATGAATTAATACATAAAAATTAACAACTTTTCTAGAGTCATTGAGTCTCTACTAAGTCCACACCTTTCCCTTGAGGTGACTTCCCTTTTTTATTGACTAGAATTCAGATATTTTAAACCTTTAGCAATGTTATCCCTCAAAATTTCCTCTCAATTGACAGAATTTCCTCTTTAGAATTTTAGAGCACCAAAGGTGTCCAATACTTTCCCTTAACTATTTGTTGAACACAGTCCCTTTATCTAAGGAGGAATATTCAACTAGTCCAATCTCTTAGTACAGTGATGGGCAAACTTTTTAAAGAGGGGGCCAAAGGAAAGGAAATGCTCATCTGTCAGTCTGTTTCTAAGGCAACTTTTTCAAAGTTTCATTATATTGTATCCTACTCATTGTATTCATCAGATTAGGAATAATGTCACTTGGCTGGATAGAATGTTTCAGGGGGCCACATCTGCCCCAAGAGGTGTAGTTTGTCCATCACTGTCTTAGTATCTCATTTCCATTCACAAATTCCATTTTATAGTATTTTATACTTTTTACTTTCCCCTAAATTTCGCATAATTTATATCCAGCAATCAAGTCTATTGGCTCATCCAAAAGCTATAGAAAAATATTTCCATTCGTTTTTTTCCTTCCCCATTTGAAAAACCAAATTATTCTTATGGCAAGTATGTATGTATATATATATGTATGTACATATATATATATTCATTTAATTATTTATGGTGTGTATATATATGTGTGTGTGTGTGTCTTTGTAGGGAGAGGGAGACACAGAGACACACAGAAATAGAGACATAATTACACTGAGAGATACAGAGATAGTGAGACAAAGAAATCTAATCTATACTTTTTTTTTTCTCATTGGGTATAAATTTGCTTATCTGTGCAAAATGAGGATGATAATAGCTAATCTACCTGACAGGGCTATTTTGGAGATCAGTGAGCTAATGATCATAAAATGTTCTTTAATATCAAGTGATGATGCTTTGCCCCTTGATATAATGCATTTGCTTTTCTGAGTATGACTTGTGTCTCTCCCATCTTTGCAAGTTCCTTGAGGTTAGAGGTTATTTTTTTTCCCTATGACCTTGAAAACTAATAGAATAATGGGAATATTGCAATTCTTTAATGTTTCTAGAATGAAGGAAGGAATGGTTTAGCAATCTGAGACAATTTTGTCATCTTTAAATGGGCCTTCTAGGCAATATGATTGTTAGAATTCCTTCTAAGTATAATCCCTATCATCAGGAATTATATAATATGGCATAAATATTTATATTAAATATGTTTATAAGGCAAATAAAGTACCATGAGATAATCAACAGAGGGAGAGATTATCTTGATGAAGAGAGAGCAGGAAAAATGTGGAACTATGGGCATTTGATTTTAGAAGAAAAGATAAAGTGGTGAATAGTACACTGGCCAACAGGGTCCTTAAAGGAGGTAATGGGTTTAAATGAAAGGGATGGGGCAGCTGGGTATCTCAGTGGACTGAGAGTCAGGCCTAGAGAAGGGAGGTCCTAGGTTCAAATCCGACCTCAGACCCTTCCCAGCTATGTGACCCTGGGCAAGTCACTTGACCCCCATTGCCCACCCTTACCACTCTTCCACCTAGGAGCCAATACACAGAACTTAAGGGTTTAAAATAAAAATTAAAAAAAAAAAATAAATGAAAGAGATGGGGAGGATGGGGGAGGGGAGACATACAGAAGGTAAAGGGAGACACAGAAACAAAAAATGATGGCTGAGTTAGAGTCAAGGGCCAATTCCCTTTGAGAAGGGAATGCTTTCATGCTTTTCTAAAGGAAGAAATTCTAGTAACAGCTTCCATTGCTGAAGGACAAAAGGAAACTGAGCACAGATTTATGAGCAGTATTCAGGGATTCTTGTCTCCATTGTGTGTCAAAGAACACATTCTTTGCCAGTTGAAGTCTCAGCACCTGGGAAACTGTGCCAGCTGAGAGAGAGCCTCAGCATGATAGGCCAGCCTTTGGGTACACCGCGGAGGCAGCTTCCCTTCTTAGAGTAGCCTGAGATAACACCAGGTGTGCAGAAGGGTGATGACTACCTGCTGTTCTTGGAGCTGCCACCATGGAGTTTGCCAAGTCACATTCAAAGATAGACAGTCATAAATGAGAAATGTGGAAGTGAGCTGGTGGAGAGATGAGGCAGCAGTGTCAGAGTTTTGCTATTTTAGAGATACTCCATTTATAGTTATGCAGAAGAGAGTTTATACAGAAATATGCATATGTTTGTAAAGTATTATATAAATCTACCACTATGTATGTGTGTGCCTGTATACAAACAAATAGAGGTATATATCCACATGTACATATTCATGCAGTATGTAAATATGTATATGAATGAACAAATGATATGTATACATTCAAGTATATGTCTTTTGTTGTACATGTAAATAGATGTATTCATGTAAATAGATGTATTCATGAATATGTCTTCATATTCACATATACATTTGCAAGTATTATGTGTTTCCTGAGCATAAATAACAGGAGATAGTAATAGGATTTGTAGATGTATTTGAATATGGAATTCCTAGATGAAGCAATAAGTTTTATCACTGAATATTGATGGGCACAATTTTGTTAAGGAACCCTGAATCTAACCTCTGGGTCTGGCGTAATTGGGACTTTTTTATCCAATAACATATAGCGCTATTTCCCAACAAGGTACCTCCATTATAGCCAGGAGGATCTTCTTAGATCATCTTGTAAACAATAATTTTATTATTCTGATGCTTGGAATTTAATGCAAACTCATTTCTTAAGCATTAAGTCAACAAATATTTATCAAATATTGCCCATGTTCTAGAAAGTATCTTATTCATAGGGGATTCAAAAAAAGAGGAGGATCTCTGTGACAAAATTCCCGTGTTCTAATGGAGATTTCCGCATGTTAACTACTATGGATAAACAAGATAAAAAAAATATTCTAAATTATCTAATGACATAAATAAAATTTAATATAATAACAACAACAACAACAATAATAAAGATCTATATGTGGTTAAGTGGAGATAATCTGAGGAAAGACTCCCAAATTAGGGAGGACTAGGAAAGATATCTTGCAAAAGGTGAGATGTTAGCTGAGGCTTGAAGAAGGCTAGAGAATCCTGGAGAAAGAAGTGAAGATGGGGAGAGTTTCAAGCATGAGAGACAGTGAAAAGACAGTTAGGAGGAGGTAGAATGTCTTTTTCAGGAAACAGAGAGATCAGTGTCACCCAGTACCAGATGGGCCTTGAAAACTAGAAAGTTAGAAAAAGGGGCAGATTGTGAACTAAATGAACACAGGTAGATCTTATAACTTCTTTGGAATTAACTTCGTTCATTTTAAATGGCACTTAGACTTCATATGTGTAGGTCTAAGGACCTATGCCTATACCTATGATCCTATTGTCTAATTTTGAATTTCTTGAAATTTAGAATGTGTTGCCCCTTTAAAATAAGAAGTTGTCAAAGAGAACATCTTATTGCTTGAAAATGTAAATTTTGTGTGGAATTCAAAGAAAAGCATATTGAGGATCACTGGATTATTCTGAGGATGTCTGAGGCCAAAGGAACTCCTCAGAAAAATATTCATAAATTAACCTGAGAAGGAAAGGCTCAATGGTTAAAAGCACTCACTGATCTTTTCTCAATGTTTTGGCCACCACCCTGGAATATACCACTGCCTTTGAGGTATCTTCTCCCTGACACATCCCTCCATGCTGGTGATCCCTTCTCTCATTAGTGAATTTTCTCCAGAATTTCCATTTTTAGGGAAGTCCCAGTTCAGCCATTCTTCATTCTTCTCTTAGCTTTGTACCTTTTCCTGACTGCCTCACTTTGTAGCCCTATTGTCTGTGTTTTTCTTCCCCTGTTAGTGTTAGATGTTTGGGGGGAATATAATGGTTTTCTTTTGGATTTTAACTGTATACTCAGCCCTTAGAGCAGAGGCCAACATATAGTTAATGCTTAATAAGTGCTTATTGTCTTGACTTATTGACTTTCTATGTTAAGGAGAGAAAAGATAGAATTATTTCTTACCCAGGAACTTTAAATTTTTTTTTCCAGAATTTTAATCTTTTATTGCTGAAAAAGCTCTGAAACAAAGAATTACTTGACAGTATAGGACAACTGCATACCAACTTTTTACATTATGTTGACAAAAAAAGGGAATTAGAAGTTTTCAATCTAATTTAAATAGTTGTCCACAAATGAAGAAGGACAACTTTGACAAATTATGGTGAGATTAACTTCAGTTTCCTCATCAGTAAAATGAGCTGGAAAATGAAATGGAAAACCACTTTAATATCTTTGGAAAGGAAGCCCCAAGTGGAGTTCTAAAGAATCAGACATGATTAAGATAACTGAACAATAACAATCACTATCTGTTGCCTGTGATTCTTTGACAAAATTTCTTAACTTCTCTTTGTCTCACGTTCTGCAATGGTAAATTTAAATATTAAAAAAGATGATCCACATAATCACTTCAAGATGTTAATCTATGATTCTGTCCAAAAGATAGAGTTCTAGGTCTCCATAATAGAAAGAAAGAAAGAATGAAAATCATCCTTGAGTTCAATTTCTTTTACTTGCTCCCAATGTTATTTTAGATGAGTCATTTAAGCTTTTCCACCTCAGATTCTTAGCCTGAAAAATGATAGGGCTGTGTAAGATATTCTCTAATATCCCTTCTGGAACTCTTCTGGTTCTAGGTTTGTGATTTAATAGCCAATTGCCTAATTCTATTCCCGTATCAATGTTCTACAAAATGTGGACAATTCAGTGACAGACTGTACAGTAAACAGGAATATGTTTCTGAAGACCACAGATGATTTTGTCAATAAGAAACTCTTTTTCCAAAATATATTACTTTGATTACTTGTTTTTTCCTTCTTGTGGCTGAAATTACGAGGAAGGAACTCAATAATCACAGTAATACAAGTAAGACAGTCAAGTTTGTAGATGCTAAGGGAGTGTCAATGTGAAAGAGACATTGCTAGACTGTGTAAATTTCATTTAGGGCCAGGTCATATTCTCTGCTGTATCAATATGTTTAAGCAAATGGTTTCCCCTCTTGTGCCCAATCCCCCAGGTTTACTGGGAAAACTTCAGTACACCCTTGTAAATAGAATAAATATCAAACTTTGCTTTCAGAAACCCAGAGATAACACTAGGAAGTGTCAATATAAGGATGCTGAAACCCAGAAGGAAATGACTCCTCAATGGAGATAGCTACAGGGTAATCTCTCTAGGGCCAGCTGAGGCCATTCACTTATGTGCCAAAATATTCAACTGCACATAGAGAAAACTAAAAAGTGTCCCTTAGGGCATTTACTGAAAGGAACTAGAATGTCTAGCAAAAATGGAGCACAAAATGCCTTCTTTGGCATTGAGAGAAAAGTCACTGATATGAAGAAGTCAAGAGAGGGCTCCATCCACACTAAATATCTGCATATCACTTAGTTTGCTTAGGGAAAAAGAAATAAATATGAAAATATCCAAAAGGGATATTTGAAAACCAAAAGGCTATATACAAACAGATGTTTAGGTTTTACCCATAATGGTGAGAAAATGAGGGTTAAAACCAAGAAAAAGATAAGCACATAGGTGAATGGCCTTAGCTGGCCCTGAAGAGATTACTCTGTGGTTATCTCCATTGAGGAGTCATTTCTTTCTGGATTCCAGGATTCTTATGTCAACACTTTCTTGTATTATCTCTGGGTTTCTGAAAGCAAAGCTTGATAGATTAGGTGATAAATAAATGAAGAAAAACAAGAATTTTTTAATTAATTTTTTTTATCTCTGCCAAGGAGGAATACATGGATGAAAAGATGAATGAATTAGAGTGAATAAATATAGAAATAATAGATATTTAGAAATAATATAGAATAAAATAAAATAATAGGAAGAGACTATACATATTTAAAGTTTATATTATGTCAGAGAGCCAAATACAAAAGACCCGTAGTCCTTGGTGTACAGTTGCAAAGCAGATGATATCACATCTTTTTCATACTATTTCCACTGTTAAAACCATATCCATTAAAGACATTAACCATCTGAGAGTAGCAAAGGCTTTGGTGGTAAGTAACATATTGACTTTAAAGGATAAAACAACAACAATTAAAAAGCCTAATAGTGACTTAATAGCCAAGATAAAGAAAATTATTTAATCAGACTAAAGACTTTCTGAAATGGACTTTTCCTTTTGTTACTGAAAACAGAATGGTAGAAATGATTTCTTAACCATTCTTGTTGAAGTTTGGAAGATATGTAATAAGAAGTAATGGGGGTAGTTGGTTGGTTCAGTAGCTTGAGAACAAGGCCTAGAGACAGGAGGTTCTAGGTTTAAATCTGTTCTCAGACATTTCCTAGCTACGTGACCCTGGGCAAGTCACTCATCCCCTTTACCACTCTTCTGCCTTGGAATGAATACACAATATTGATTTAAGACAGAAGATAATTTTGTTTGTTTGTTTGTATTTTAATTGAACATGAATTGGAGAAAATAAAATTTCTGACCCTTAAAGAAAAGGGAAAAGAGATTTGAAATTGAAAATTGTGAGATAGGGAGGAGCTTGATTTTAATAGTTGTAAGAAGACTAGTGACAGTTAGTGAAAATATAGAAAATCAATGGATTAGTCCCAGCCTTCAAGGAACTTATCATTCATAGACAGGTTCATTAACAAAATATCATAATGGATAGAATAATGCATTTGAATCTAGGATGATGGTTTAAATTCCTCTTTTGAAAGTTTCTAGTTATATATCTTTGCGCATCATTTAATTTATATGTGCCTCAATTTATGTGATCAATCAGTTGTTTTCTTCTGTGTTTCTACTCCCACAGTTCTTCCTCTGAATGTGGATAGTGTTCTTTCTCATAAGTCCCTCAGAAATGTCTTGGATCATTGCATTGTTACTGGTAGAGAAGTCTATTACATTTGATTGTGCCACAGTGTATCCATCTCTGTGTATAATGTTCTCCTGGTTCTGTTCCTTTCACTCTGCAACTCTGCATCAATTCCTGGAGGTCATTCCAGTTCACATGGAATTCCTCCAGTTCATTGTCCCTTTGAGAATAATAGTATTCCACCACCAACAGCTACCACAATTTGTTTAGCCATTCCCCAATCGAAGGGCATACCCTCATTTTCCCATTTTTTTGTCTGCACGAAGAGTATATCTATAAATCATTTTGTACAAGTCTTTTTCCTTATGATCTCTTTGGGGTATAAACCCATAAGTGGTATGGTTGGATCAGAGGGCAGGCAATATTTTAAAACTATTTGGGCATAATTCTAAATTTCCTTCCAGAATGGTTGAATCAATTCACAAATCAATTAGCAGTACATTAATGTCCCAATTTTGCCACATCCCTTCCAAGATTTATTACTTTCTTTGTGGTAATATTAGCCATTCTTTTAGGTGTAAGGTGGCATCTCAGAGTTGTTTTGATTTGCATTTCTCTGATCATAAGAGACAAAACACTTTTTTCATGTGCTTGTTGATAGTTTTGATTTCTTTATTTGAAAATTGACTATTCACAACCCTTGCCCATTTATCAATTGGGGAATAGTTTTATTTTTTGTAAATCTGATTTAGCTCCTTATAAATGGGAGTGATTAGACGTTTGTCAGAGGTTTTTGTTATAAAGATTTTTTTCTGATTTGTTGTTTCCCTTCTAATTTTAATTGCATTGGTTTTGTTTGTACAAAATCTTTTTAATTTAATGTAATAAAAGTTATTCATTTTACATTTTATAATGTTCTCTATCTCTTGCTTAGTCTTAAAATCTTTCCTTTCCCATATAGCTGAAAAATATACTATTCTGTGTTCACCTAATTTACTTATATTTTCCTTCCTTATATTCAAGACATTCACCCATTCTGAGTTTATCTTGGTGTAGGGTGTGAAATGTTGATCTAAACCTAGTCTCTCCCTTACTGTTTTCCAATTTTCCCAACAGTTTTTTTGTCAAATAGTGGGTTCTTGTCCCCAAAGCTGGGATCTTTGGGTCTATTGTACACTATCTTGCTGTGTGTATTCAACTGATCTTCTCTTCTGTCTCTTAGCCAGTACCATATTGTTTTGATGCCCTCTGCTTTATAGTACAGTTTAAGATCCGGTACTGCTAGTCCCCCATCCTTCACTTTTTTTTTATTATTTCCCTTGATATATTCTTGACCTTTTGTTCTTCTAAATGAACTTAGTTATAATGTTTTTTTCTAATTCAGTAAAAAAGTTTCTTGGTAATTTGATAACTATGGCACTGAATAAGTGAATTAATTTGGGTAGGATTGTGATTTTTATTACGTTAGCTCATCCTACCCATGAGAAATTAATGTTTTTCCAATTGTTTAGATCTAATTTTGATTGTGTGGAAAGACTTATGGGTAACTCTACTATTACTGGGTTTAGAGAAAGGGGAGAAGGAGGACTGGGAACATTAGCCTGAAACCTAACAAGTTGGGGAAACATAAATCACACCAAAATACAAGAAATGGGAAATCATGGTTTAACATTTGATATCAACTGCCATCACAGATCCGCCTGGCCTGGGAGTCTATGAAACCAACAAATAACAGTGAGTAATATTGGGACAAAAGATTTATAAACTCAGGTTTAATAAAGACTATAGGAGTTAGGGATAATGGGGGAATGTCACACTTAACCTAAAACACTATGGATCAATTCAGGGTTAAAAGTGGTAACCCTCACACTGCATTAAATAGGCAGCAAAGACACAAGGGACAAATGAGATCTGAAGGAGGTGGTCTGATGGTCTTGACCAGTAATAGTCCAAGTATATTCCAAGAGCACAGGAACCATGCAAATAACTCTTCAGAGAAATCAGGGAGACTGACTTTGCTTGTCCAGCAAGCAAGACAGTATTCTCCACCTGTACTCCTTGATCCTGCTAGTTGAGAGGTCCCAGATATTGCTTAGAGATACCCTAAATCCACAGGTCTCTCAGGTCAGTGGTTTTCCAAGTCCTTCAAAACCTCAAATGACTTTAGAGAGAGTCCATTGTGTTCCAGGATAGAATCTCGGCTCGTGCCTGCCTGTCTAAACTTCCAAATCTGCTTTAAAAAATATTTCCCTCTTACAAAAATCTTTTGCGGTTGTGTTCATATAGTTCCTGTGTCTTGACAAATAAATTACTAAATATTTTATATTGTCTAAGGTGATTTTAAATGGAATTTCTCTATCTAACTCTTACTGCTGAGATGTGTTTGGAATATATAGAAATGCTGATGAATTTTGTGGGTTTATTTTGTATTCTGCAACTTTGTTAAAGTTTTTTTTTTTTTATTTCCACTAGCTTTTTATTTGATTCTTTAGGATTCTTTTAGGAGACCATCATAACATCTGCAAAGAGTAATAATTCAGTTTCCTCATTGCTTTTTTAAAAAATACCTTCAATTTATTTTTCTTCTCTGATTTCTACTGCTAGTATTTCTAGTACCCTGTTAAATAATAAAGGTGATAATGGACATCCTTGTTTCACTCCTGATCTTATTGGGAAGGCATCTAATTTGTTCCCATTGCAGATGATGCTTGCTCATGTTTTTAAATATATACTGTTTATTATTTTTATGCAAAGCCCTTCTATTTCTATACTTTCTAGTGTTTTCAATAGGAATTAGTGTTGTATTTTGTCAAAGACTTTTTCTAACTCATTGAGATAATTATGTGATTTCTGTTGGTTTGGTTGTTGATACAGTCAATTAGGTGGATGATTTTCCTAATATTTGTAGGAATCAAAGCAGAGTACAAGCAGGCAGGAAGGCACCCAAGCCTCAAGTGGGGAATGGGTGCAGGAGAGACTGTAACAGTTGATGGTCCCTATTCCTAAGATGTCACAGGGCCTGTTTTCTCTAACTTGAGGGAGAAGACAAGTGACTTCCCCAAGAGAAATTGATTGATTCTCTCCCAACTCGATGATTTAGTTGAGAGAAATAATATTCCCACAAGAGAGGATGTTTCAGCCTATCCCGCTGAAATATGAAGAATCTCTCAGGGTAAGTCAATTGACAATAGCCTTATAAACTGAAGAATTCAAACGCTATTTGTCTTATGGATATAACTCTTTTAATAACAGGGTGAATCAAATGGGAAAGGAAGATGTTGGAAGGAAAGAAGAATTAGGAGTATTCTATAATTAATTAGTTGAGCCTTGGGTAGGCTTTGCCCTGACTGGGCAAATGTCCCCCTTCTCACAGAACTTATTTTCCCTTTGAGATAATGAGATTAAATCTTCCCCTTACTTTTTACACCTTCTTTATCTATAGCTGTATTTTCTAACTAATAAAGAAAATTAGTAAGCTATAGATGAATCCATATATGATCGTAGAAAAATCCCTTAAACTTTGCATATTTTTATTTACTGATTTGAAAATTAAGGGAAAAACTTTATGGAGACAAAGAGCAAGGCAAAAATTCGTATGTGGACAAAGAGATCAAAGGAGCTACATGTAAAATTTCAAAGAAAGATTGGAATTGGCATCAGGCTATAGAAAAGTTCTCAATAGATTTCAAAAATTAAAAAAAAAAAGAGGGAGAAAGAAAATGAGGAAGAGAAATGGAAGCAATGTAAGAAGAAAATAATAGATTAAAAAGCAGAATTGGCCAAATGGGGGAAAAAGGTACAAAAATAAAATGAAGAAGAGGAATCCTTAGGAAAAAAGAATTGGCCAAATGGAAAAAGAGGTTCAAAAGCCCACTGAAGAATATAATATCTTAAAAATTAGAATTAGACAAGTGGAAGATAATTACTTAAAGAGGCATCAAGAAACAAACTAAAGTAAAAAGAAGGGGAAAAAAGAAATATCTCATTAGAAAAGCAACTGACCTGGAAAATAGACCTGGAAAGACAATTTAAAAATTATTAGACTATCTGCAATCCATGATTAAGAAACAAAACAAAATAAAACTAAACATACAAACAAAAAAAACCTCAGACATATTATCAAAGAAAACTGCCCTGATATTCTTGAACAGGATGAAGTAGAAATTGAAAGAAACCACCAATCATTATCTGACATAAATCTCCAAATTGTAAATCCCAGGATATGAAAACCAAATTTAAGGGTTTGCTGGCCAAGAAGCAATTATTGCAATCAATCAGAAAGAAATAATTCATCACGATTACAACAGGATTTAGCTGTTTCTACAGTAAAGGATCAGAAAGCTTGCAATATATTACAAAAGGCAGAGGAAGTAGGTTTGTAAAAAAGAATCATCTAACCACCAAAACTGAGTATTTACTTTCAGAGGAAAAAAATGAACATTTAACTAAATGTAAGAGTTCAAAGAATTCCAGATTACAAAGACCAAATTTTAACAGAAAATCTGATGTTCAAATATAAGACTCAAGAGAAGTACAAAAAGTTGAATAAGAAAATTAAAGGGATTCATTATGCTCAAATTGTTTATATTCCTATATGGAAATATGATATTTTTAACTTTTTAAAAATTATAATTAAAATGAAAGTTTGAAGGTGTATACATAGAGAAATGGTACAGAGGTAAGGTAACTAGGATGAAATGATAAAAAAAAAATTCAAGGGGTGAAAAAAAAATGATTGTGCTTTGAGAAAATGGAAGTGGGAGGCAAATTATACCATCAAAAGTGGTACAAAATGACCCTTACAGAGAAGGACAGTATAAGTGGGCTGAAGGTCAATGTTTAAAATTTATTTTCATTAGAATTGATGAGGAAATAATAAGCAGATTCATTTGAGTAAAGAGACCTATCTTACACTATAGAGAATTAGAAAGGGAACAAGAAAAGAAGTGTATTTGATAAAAGGGAAAATGAAATGTAGGAGGACCTGCTTAAAAGAAAAACACCTTTGAGGAGGGGCAGAGTAAAAGGAGAGGGACAGAGCAGGATAAAAAGAGGGGAAATAAGATGGAGAAAAAATATATATTCAATAATTATAACCATGAATGTGAATGGGATGAACTCTCCCATAAAACAGAAGCGGATAATAGAGTGGAATCAAAATAGAATACTATAATTTGTTATTTACAGAAAACACATTTGAGGCAGGGAGACATACAGAGTAATGATAAGGGGGCTGGAGGAGAACTTATGCTTTAGCTGAAGTAAAAAAAAATAAAAACAAAAAGCAATCATTATCTCAGACAAAACTAGATCAAAAGTACATTTAATAAAAAAAGATAGTGAAGGAAATTACATCTTAATAAACAGTACCATAGACAATGAAGTAATATCAATACTAAACTTTTATGCACCAAATGGTATAGCTTCCAAATTTTTGAAGGAGAAATGATGTGAACAACAGGAGGAAATAGATTTAAAAAGTACAGGTGAGGGACCTCAACTTTCCCCTCTTAGAACTAGATGAAGTCACCCCCCCAAAAAAATAAACAAGAAAAAATTTAAGGAGTTGAATGGAATTATTTTAAAAAGATAGATTTAACAGGTCTCTGGAGAAAATTGAATGGAAATAGAAAGGAAGACAACTTCTTTCATCAGTACATGGCACCTACACAAAAACTGACCATTAGGATATTTAAACTTCACAACCAAATGAAGAAGAGCCGAAATAATAAATGTATCCTTTTAAAAATATATTATTTTTTTGAAGTTTTTCTGTGGTTACATAATTCATATTCTGTCTCTTCCCTCTTCTCTCCCCACTCCTGCAGTTGAGAAGCAATTCCACTGGGTTATATGGATTATCACTCAAAACTTATTTCCATATAATTAGTTTTTGTAATAGAATAATCTTTTAAAATCAAACCCCAAAAGATACCCAAATAAACAAATGATAAATCGTGTGATTTTCTTCTGCATTTTTACTCCTACAATTCTTTCTCTAGATGTGGATAGCATACTTTCGCATGAGTCCCTCAGGGTTGTCCTGGATCATTGCATTGCTATGAGTAGCAAAGTCTATTATATTTGATCATCACACAATGATTCAGTTGCTGTGTACAATGTTCTCCTGGTTCTGCTTATTTTACTCCACATCAGTTTATGTAAGTCATTCCAGATCTTAAAGAAATCAAGCAATTCACCATTCATTATAGCAAAAGAGTTTTCTATCACCATTATATACCACATTTTCTTCAGCCATTCCCTAATTGAAAACATCTAATTTTCCAATTTTTTTTTTGCCATCACAAAAAGCACAGGTATAAATATTTTTGTACAAACAGACCCCTTCCCTTTTTTAAAAAAATCTCTTTGGGATACAAACCTAGTAGTAATATTGCTGGATCAAAGAACATGCATTCTTTAAAAAGTGTTTTAGGAATATGTCCAAATTGACTTCCAGAATGGTTGGATCAATTCCCAACTCCACCAGCAATGCATTAGTGTCTCAATTTTGTCACATCACTTCCAACATTTATTATTTTCCTTTACTGTTATATTAGACAATCAAATGTATCCTTTTAGAATTAGAATGCAGTAAAAGTACAATCAATAGAGTTCATTAAAGACAAATTAAAAATTAATTGCAAAATAAATAATCTTATTCTAAAAAAGAATTCATTAATGAACAAATTATAAAAACAATTAATACTTGAATTAAAGAAAATTACCATAAGGTGAAAACATACCATATTTTTTGGGAATGCAGTCAAAGCAATACTTAGGGGAAAATTATATTTCTAAACACATTAATAAAATAGTGAAAAAAAGATAAATTGGGCATGCAACTAAGAAACAAAAAAGAAAACCCAACAAGTTAATTATCCTCACTTAAAGATCAAATTTGAAATCCTAAAAAAAAATCAAAGAAGAAATTAGTAAAACTGAAATAGAACAGTTAAACTAATAAGACTAGGAATTGGTTTTGTGGAGAGAAAAAAAAAACAAATACAATAGTAGAGCATTGGTTAATTTGATTACAAAAGAAAGAAGGAAGTCATATTATGAGTATCAAAAATGATAAGGATGTATTTCTGACCAATGAAGAAGAAATTAAAACAATCTTTACTAGTGAATATTATTAATAGCCAAATAAATCTGAAAATATAAGTAAAAAGAATGAATATTTACAAAAAAATAAATTGTCCAGATGAACAAAAGAAGAAAGAGAATACTTAAGTAATCTGATTTCAAAAAATTAATTGAACAATTCATCAACAAACTCTAAGAAAAAAAGCCCAAGGAATGATAGATTCATAAGTTAATTCATTTCAGCATTTAAGGAATATTTAATACCAATGCTATATAAACTATTTGGGAGAACAGGCAAAGATGGAATCCTACCAAATTCCTTTTAAGAAACAAAATGGTGATGATATCTAAGGAAGAAGAGTAAAAATGGAGAAAAAATATAAGCCAATTTCTTTAATGAATAAAAATGCAAAAAATACTAAATAAAAATACTAGCAAGGAGACTACAGCAATATATCACAAGTATCATATATTCTAACCAGGTCATTTTTATACCAGGAATTCAGGGTCAGTTTAATGTTAGAAAAATTATCTGCATAATTATCTGAAACTAACAGAAATCACATAGAATATCAACAGATGCAGAAAAAGCCTTTGACAAAACGCAAAATCGATTATAAACACTATAAAGCAAAGGAATAAATGGGCCATTCCTTAAAATGGTAAGTACTATCTATGTAAAATCATCAGCAAGTGCCATATGTAATTATGATAAGCTGTAAGCCTTCCCAATAAGGTCAGAGGTGAAGCAAGGGTGCAAATTATCACCACTATTATTTAATATTGTACTAGAAATGTTAGCTTTACAATAATAGGAGAAAAATAAATTGAAGGAATTAAAGTAAACAATGAAGAAATAAAATAACCCTAGAAAATATTTTGGAAATCTAACATTTGTCTGCATCCCTTTTTGACACCCCAAGACAACCTTCAAAATTTAAAAGGTATGTAAATTAAATATCTTAGGAACCTCCAACCATGTTCAATCCTATAAGACTCAGTTTAAATGCATGGACAGAGGAGTCAGAGTTGTGTATCTACCCATGTGACTGGTCAGTGTATCCACAGAGGCCAGAAGGCATGTGTGGCTAGGGACCAATGGAAGGATCCAGGGCTTAGAGGAGGCTTGAAAAGCCAATGGGAAGTTCATGGCTTATCTCCATAGACATTATTGGCAAGCAGTGGCATGGAGGGGACAGTGCAGGACTGGAATCTGGGAACTGATTTTACATTGTTAGAATGTCTGGAAACTTCACTTTTTCTTTACTAATAAATAACTATACATTTAGTTTAAAGTCTCCAAGATGAATTTTTATTCATAACCAATGGAAAAAAAAGTTTCATCTTAAGATTGAAGCTACAACCTGCTTCTCTCCCTTCCCCTTTTCTGAGTAAGGGTCTAGACCAGTGATAGTGAACATTTTAGAAATGGAGCGCTGGGCCTCACCCCCTTCATTAAGTATATGGAACTAGAAAATATCTCAACAGTAGAAATAGTGGAAATTATATATGTGGGAAAATCTTCTGTATCTCTGCTTGAAGAATGTATAATCCATGAGGATTGGATCAGTTTAATTGAAGGAACAGTGGAATGGATCTTAACTGGCTCCTATGACTATATTTCTCTGCTCTGATCTTGAGAAGGAAAGTCTCTCACAACAATTGCTGGAAGGAAGTGTTGAAAGATATTGCCTAAGTTAAGAAAAATAGCTCATGGTATTTTCTTTTTAATACCTCTATGGATTTGAATGCTCTCTTTTGGGAGTGGAAAATTGAAAAGAACAAAGTTGAAAGCCCTTCATTGCTGTCAGGCCATTGCTGAGATTGTGAAATGTGTTGTTAAGAACACAGAGTCTAAATTCTGCAGCTGCTCTTGGGATTAGATATTAAAGATTTGGTCCGCAATTCCCAGAAATGAAGATGCAATAGAATATAACACATACAGTTCTAAAGAGAACACTAGGTAATTTTAACATAAAGGGTGATACTGTATGCAAATTCAGGGAACAGAGAATAGTTTACCTATCCTATCTGTGGAGAAAGACGTTTTATAACCAAACAAGAGATAGAGAACATTATCAGACATTAAATGAATATTTTGATTATATTAAATTAAAAAGCTTTTGTACAATTAAAACCAGTGAAAACAAGATTAGATGGGAAACAACAAAGTGGGGGATAATTATACCAAGTTTCTCTGATGAAGGCCTCATTTCTCAAATAAATAGGGAACTGTGTCAAATTTGTAAGAACACAATTCATTACTCAATTGACAAATGGTCGAAGGATAATAACAAGCAGTTTTCAGATGAATAAGTCAAAGATAAAGATAATGATATGAGGAGGCAAGTGAGCAATTCCTTGGATTGAGATCCAAGCCTAGAGATGGGAAGTTCTAGGTTCAAATCTGGCCTCAGACACTTTCTAGCTGTGTGACCCTGGGCAAGTCGCTTAACCTCCATTGCCTAGCCCTTACTACTCTTCTGTCTAAGAACCAAAACATAGTATTGATTATAAGGTGGAAAGTAAGGGTTTAAAAAAGAATAATAATATGAAAAAATTTCCTAAATCAATCTTGATAAAAGAAATGCAAATTAAAACAACTATGAGGTACCTATCAAAATGACCAATATGACAGTAATGAAAAATGATAAATGTCAGAGGAGAAGTGGCAAAATTGGGACACTAGTACATTGTTGGTGAAGTTGTGAACTGATTCAAACATTTTGGAGGACAATTTGGAACTGTGTCCCAAGGGCTATAAAACTGTGAGAATTCTTTGAATATACTAACATCACTACTAGTTCTGTATCTTAGAGATTTAAATAAAGGAGAAAGGGCCTATTTGTATAAAAATATTCATAGCAGCTCTTTTTGTGGTGGAAAAGAATTGGAAATTGAAAGGATGTCCTTCCATTAGGGAGTAGCTGAACACATTGTGTTATATGATCATGATGGAATACTATTAGCATAATAAGAAATGATGAGCCCAGTGATTTCAGGAAAAAAAAAAAAGACCTACATGGACTGATGCAGAGTGAAATAAGCAGAATGAGGAGAATATTGTACATAGTAACAGCAATATTTTAAGATGATCAACTGTGAAATCTTAGTTACTTTCAGCAGTAGAATGATCTAGGACAAGTTTGAAGGACTTATGACAAAGAATGCTATCCACCTCCTGAGAAAGAACTGAAGGAGTGAAAATGCAGATGAAAACATACAATTTTCACTTTAGTTTATTTGTGTTTTTTATTTTAGGGTGTTGGTTTTATGAGTATTTTCTTATGATGACAAATATAGAAATATATTTTGCATGGTAATTAATGTATAATCCAGATCAAATTGCTTACCGTCTCTGGGAATGGGGAGGAAAGGGAGGATGACAATTTGGATCTTATAATTTTTGAAAACTTATGTCGAAGATTGTTATTTAATGTAATTGTGAAAATAAAATATTAAAAAAGGAAAATTAGGATAGTTGCCCTAAATCCTTTCTAAGATGCTCTTTAATTCTTTTCTTTGATCCTGTGATTTATGGCTAGATCTTTTAGGCTCAGTTATTTCATTAGTATGAAAAACACTTGGGACATTACCCATGAGGACATGCCCTCTACCATTTCAGTTTTTCATCTTCTTTGCAATATACTGTCTTAGCAAGTTGCTTAGAGGACTAAGGTATTAATTGATTTATCTAAGATTGCATGGCTGGCATTTGTCAGAAATCAGATTCAAGTCAAAATCTTCAAGACTCTAATATGACTATAATTTATAATCTTATTAATGACTGACATTGATCTAGTACAGTCATGGAGAATTTTTTAGAGATGGAGCATCAGGCCCTGCCTCCACCCCACCCCCCCAGACCAAATGCTGTGCCCCTCTCTACTACCAAGTACTGGGTGTGCCCTGCTCTCCTCTTCCTCCACACAGGAGTGGAAGAAAGCTCTCCCATTTGCTGCTGGACAGAGGGGAGGGTTATGTGAAAAAATGTCATCAGGCACAGTGTAGAGGGGGAAGGGAACAGCTCCACCCATGACCCTCTGCCTTTATAGTAACAAATTGGGGTGGGGGGGCTGCTGTATGCCCACAGAGAGTGCTCTGTGTGCCACCTTTGGTACCTATGCCATAGGTTCACCATCACTGTCTAGCACTTCAGAGTTTGCAAATTCTTTCATATACATTACCTTGCTAGGACATCTCAGCAATCTAATGAGCCATGTATAACTCTTACAATTATTCCCATTTTTAAGAAGGCAAAAATTAGGAGAATTTAAGCTATTTTTCATGTCTCTTTAGTTAGTAAACACCTATGGTGAGCATTGATACCAGGTGATGTAATTCTCATATGGTTTTGACTATCATATTACATTGTGAGTGATGCAATAAATGTGGCAACCTAGTGGATTTTTGGTCATGTGGCTCATCACAGGAATTGAAGGAATAGGATTTTATTGATACGCATACTATGAAGCTCAATGTAGGATTCTTCTGGTTCCAGTAGAGCCAAGAAATTCTTCACAATATGATTGTATTCTATATTCCCTGACTTATTATACAGTACTCTATCTTGCAAAGAATATTCCCCCAAGTGGTAGAAGGTGCCCCCTATCTCCAGTTATTTTAAATTTATTTTGGATTTTATGCATTGTTTTCACTGGACATATTGTTTTTCTCCCTTGATAATGAATTAATTCACAACAAACATTTAGCATGTATCAGCTATGTTCTACAAACTACTTTATATTCTTAGAATAAAAGTATAAAGAATGAAATAAGGAATTTACATTCTAATGGAGAAGACAAGGATATATGAGTATATACCAAGTGAATATAAAGAGATCAGATACAAATATATTCCAATGAGTTACATACAAGATAGTTACATACAAGAGGGATAGTAATGAGTATGGAGAAAGAGTTCATGCAGAATATGGCTTGATTTCTTAAAAGAAGAGAGAGTTTCTATTAGGTGAGAATAATAAGGGAGTAAATTCCAGCTTTTGTTGGGCAATCAGATGGGAAGAAGAGAGCTAGAATGTCATTCTATGAATCACTTGAAAAAAAAAATTAGTGGAAGCATTAGGCCAGAATGGGAGTGATGTGCAATAATGCTGGAAAGAAAGCTTGGGTCCTGATTGTCAAGATCTTTAACAGCTAAATATGTCTCTCCTTTATTGAAGGAGCAATCTGGAATTGATAGTGTAGGAGAGAGTAACATGGTCATATCTGCATAAAAAGGAAATCACTTTAGTAGCAATGTGTATAATGGAACACACTGGCACTGTCTTAAAGAAAGGATACCCATTAAGAGGCTGTTATAATAATCTATTTTAGAGGAATATAGTGGCATTCTTTAGGGAATCAAGACAGTTATTCACCAATCTGGGTTCCCAAGGGCATGGTTGGATAATAGCAATAAAGCATCATATAAGAATGGAGGAAATTGGGTGGTAATCTTCCCAGAGCATGACACAAAAATCTGTTTAGATAGAGATATTTAGAGCAGTATTAACAATCTGAAAATTATTCTAAGAAATATTGTCTGAAAGAAAGAAAAGAAAGTTGACTTTTAGTAAAACGCAGGTAATTATACCAAAAAGAACTTGCTGGAGAAAAATGTGTATAAATAGTGCTAGGAAATTAATAAGACATTTATCATTGAACAAGGGTGGTCTTACTTAAGTCAAAGGAATCTACTGATTAGACTAGACTTGGGAGAGAACTTTCCCAAAACTCTAGAATGTCTTACCTTCAGTAATGAAGACATTTGCTTACAATATGAGACAAAATGCGAGAATGAAGAATATTACCTGCTGTAGCTGTGTCCTTCCACTCACAACAAAATAGCTGAAGTGTATCAGTGATTTATATGAAAAGGAGTATATCTTTGTCTACAGCTCCCACAGAACCAAGGGAATTACTTGAGAGTAGTGAATTGTTTTCCCTTTGTCTTTTTATTGCAATTCCTAGCATGGTCCCTGAGAAAAGTAGATTCTGTTAAACACTTGTTGAGTGAATGAATGACACAATTGATAGAATGTCGATTTGAAATCAAGAAGAGCTGGGTTCAAATTCATTCTCGGACAATTAACTAGCTGTGTAACTCTGGGGAAGGCCCTTAATCATTGTCTCTCTCAAATCTCCTTCTCTGTGAAGGGAGTATAATAAGAGTTCTTCTCTCCTTTACTTGTGAAAATAAAATGAGATACTATATATATTCTACATATATTCCTTTATATACTCTAAAGCACAATGTAAATCCTATTACTATAATTATTATTATTCACATACTTTTATTATTGTTCTAATCTACATTCATAATTTTATTTTTAAAAACTCTTTAATTTCATAAAATAAAAGCTAAAAGAAAATTATAGACAGATAGAAATAGATCTACATGTAGACAGAATCTATCTATCTGTCTATCTATCATTTATTTTCTACCTCTCATATTAAACAAAGGAATATTTTTTTCCAGCAAATTACAAGGGTATAGAAATGAACTTGAAACAAAAAAAGAGTTAGGATAGTTTAGTGGACAGAATACTGGGCATAGTATCTCAAAGACTCCAAGCCCAACACAGAAATGCACACATACAGAGTGAGCAAATTATTAACAACTAAAATAAAGGATACTATAAAACACTCATAATTGGGGGGGCACAAAAATATGTGTGAGTGAAGGAGTTTTTATGATATTAAAAATGCAAATAAAGTAGATGCCTAACAAATGGTAAATGGTTAAACAAATTGTGTTACATGTAATAGAATTTATTTTGTACTGTTTTTTTAAACCTTTAACTTCCATCCTAGAATTAATACTAAGGAAGAAGGTAAGGGCTAGGCAATGGGAGTTAAGTGAGTTTCCCATTGTCACATAGCTGGGAAGTGTCTGAGGTCAAATTTGAACCCAGGACCTCCCATCTCTGGGATTGAGCTCTCAATCCATTGAGCCACCCAGCTGCCTCCTATTTTTTACTTTAAAAGAAAACAAACAAATGTGATGAATACTCAGAAGCATGTAAAGACTTAATTTATTGATGCAAAGTTAAGTAAGCAATGTCAATAAATGAAAATATGTAATGCCCACGAACTATGAAAATAGAATAAATAACCAGGAGACAATCAAAAATAAGGTTTCAAAAGTTCAAAAAATAAACATCTAAAGGAAGAAATGTCTGAGACTTTCCCATCTCAGTCTTTTACAGTGGTAGGATGTCTACAGATATTGATTATTTGTTTCTGTACTTTATCAAAGCATTGATAAGTTTTGATTTTTTTTCCTCTTTCCTCTTTCTTCATTAAGTAGCTTTTATTTTTCTTATGTAAGATGGCTCTCTTCAAGATGGAAAGAGAAGGATTTTGGGAAATATTTTTGACCATTTGAAATATAACAAAATTCATATTTAAATAAGAAGGAAATAATTAACAAGAGTGGTGAATGTCTTCAATAGCTTGAAAAGGATAAAGACTAAGGAAGGATGATTAGATAAGAAGTCATTGGTTCTCTTTGATGGAGCAATTTCAGGACTGCTGGGAGTGACTATCAAGTGAAAAGTTCTAAATACTATCCATTAGGTCATATTTCCTCCCCTTGAATATTTTCTACAACTTTAGGGAATGATAATGCCATGTACATCCTTAAAATAGTAATCATTGACATTTACATAGTATTTGAAGGGTTAGAAATTATGTTTAATATAGATTATGTCTTCTGATCCTCAACATAACCTCAAGTTATTATTACACCTATTTTATGGGTGAGGAAACTGAGGTTCAAAGAAGTTAATTGATTTTCCCATAGTCAAAGAGTGTTAAAGATGGGATTTTAAATCAACCATATTCTGACTTTAGGGCTACTGAGACTTGCTACTAAACCAAGGGACCTCTCAGTATAATTGTTTCTACCTAGAATTTTTATAACCTTTTTCTTAGATAAGAAAATAGCATCATAGCTGAAGGGGACATTAAAGTCCATTGAATCCAGTTCACTTGTTTTTATGGCAAATGATATTGAGTCCCAGATTTAAAGTGTCTTAGGATCACAGAGGTAGGAAGTAGATGTGACAGGATTTGGACTCAGGTCTTTGTGACTCCAAACCCAGCACTCAATCCACTATGCCTTTTTTCTCTTCTATATCCCATCCTGTTACTAAACCTAGTCAAAATTGTGAACTGCAAATTAAATCACACAATTTCCTCTTCTGCTATTTTACCTGAGGCCTGTTGTTCAATATGATGCTGAGTGAGGAAAAAGCCAATTTTTGTCTATATTTTGCCCCCAACTCTTTCCACATAGCTAGAAGATGGGATCACAGATAAAACTTATTTGATATATAAACTGTATTTGGTGTTCTACTCTAATCAGGAAGCACAGAGTAAATATTCTGCTTCAAAAATTTATTAGGGGGGCAGCTGGGTAGCTCAGTGGATTGAGAGCCAAGCCTAGAGACGGAAGGTCCTAGGTTCAAATCCGGCCTCAGACACTTCCCAGCTGTGTGACCCTGGGCAAGTCACTTGACCCCCATTGCCTACCCTTACCACTCTTCCACCTATAAGTCAATACACAGAAGTTAAGGGTTTAAAATAAAAAAAAAAGTAAAAAAAAAATTTATTAGGTCTGTGACCCTGGAAGTATCAATCACCTTATTTTATTTTTGCCTCAATTTCTACATTTGAGAACTAAATGTTTTAGATTATCTGCAATTTCCCTTATAAACCCAAATCTATAACAGTAGAGTGAATTATTTCTATCTCTTCATTTTATAAATAAATGACACTCAGAGTTGTTATCTGACTTGCCCAACATGGCAGAACAGAATGGCTCTTAATGACTTCCTTCAACAATCAAACTCTACCAAGAAACAAGCCCTACCAAGTCCAGTAAATATTTTCTTACCACCTAAGTTCTTTATCACTCTTAATTCTCCTTCTATTAATTCTGTAAAACATTCTTTCTATATCCCCAATCTGATGATTATCCCTTGATACTTTGCATTATCGTTTATTACTTTATATTCATGTTTTGCCTCCAAAAATAGATTGGAATCCTACAGTGGTCAGGGACCAAGTTGATAATTATTTGTAGTCTGGGTAGGAATATTGGTGCCCAACCCAAAACAAGAGCTCAGTGTGTTGCTATCAATGTCATGTGTCAACAGGGAGCATTTAAGAGAATGAAAATTCATCAAAGCTTTACAATGACTTTTTTGTTCATACTTTTTTTTACTATTCAGAAATTATGACAATAGTTATATGATTTTCCATTGCACAAAACCTGTGCATTATTTGACAACAATGGTAGAAAATTCTTACACTAGTCAACCACGTAATCTTGAACAAGAGACTTAAAACCTAATCAGGGGGTGAATCTGTAACAATATGTAGGTAAAATTTCATGATGGTCTTCAGTAAGCAAAGCAGTCACCTGGTTTGAGGAAGAGGTCCATGCCAAAGAGGAATCCGTATGTGACATATGATAGTCCCTGTAGGACAAAAAATTCTTATTTGTAAGATTCTATTTATCTAAGTGGGAAAATGGCAGAGAAGGTGTTCTCAAATGCCTCAGAGGAAGACACTTTTCTTAAATTGGTGAACTGCCAAGGACATAAGGTAGACATTCCACAACACATTTTTGGATGTCAACCTCAGAATACTAAACATTAAAAGAATGCAAGAAACAATGATGTAGCAGTAAGTAGGTTCCCCATCTTTGGACTTCTTCCAACAAGCAAAGACTTGGATGATCATATGATTTTTAGAAAGAGGTATCCTTGTAAGATATTAGCTAAAACAGATGGTTGCTAAGGTCTATTCCAGGTTGAGAGCTTTGGGGAAAAAATCCATAATAACAAAATTATCTGAAGGTAATATGCACTCCTTCAAAATCTAATGGATGCTCCTTTAATGAAGGTGGTCAAGAAATTGATAGATACATTCTTGTCAGGGAATCTGTGTATATATACATTTCTGTGTGCATGCTAAGTGTGTTCATAAGGGATATTGTAGAGGACTGGACTAGGTGGTTACATGGCAGAGTCAATGACTAGAAAAATTTCAAAATGGTAGAAAATGGAACCAGTGAACGTGTCATTTATATGCCCTTTATGAAAAAAGTGAATCATGGAAACAATTCTCAGCTTTCAGAAACACGTTCCACCCACACTTCATGTTCTGAGATTTAAATTTTCTGTTGATTTCTTGCTATGAACTTACTCCTGAAAATCATGTCATGAAAATGTGTTTTAAAATACCATAAGGACTACAGTAATGTGAAAAGAAATGGCATTAATATCATAGAATTTTGATTAATGCAGTGACCAGTCATGATTTACAGAAGTTGATAATAAAATGAACCTTTCTTCCATCCTTTGAAAGGTGATGAAATATAAGTGGAGATTGACCAATATATTATCAATCACAGGCAAAGGTCATTTCATTTGGCATTTATTTGTTACAAGGGACTATTCTGTTGGGGATAGGAGGAGTTATTGGTGAGAGTTATACTTTTTTAAGCCTTCATAAAATATTTTACAATATATATCATCGAGTAAATTAGTTGGTTGTCCTTTTTGTTGACCAGTGAAAATAGAGATTATTTTGGGAATACATTTCTGTATTGTCCTGTTCTTGTAATCCATACCAAACACATGTGAGTGAAGATACATATTTATACATATATACTGATATATAGACAGATAGATAGATAGATAGATGATAGATAGATAGATAGATAGATAGATGATAGATAGATAGATAGATAGATAGATAGATAGATAGATAGATAGATAGATAGATGTACATACCAATGGTAAATAGACATGCAGGTAAGTGAACTGATTTACATTCCATTGAAGATGATCAAGGCTGTCAGATAATGAGTCAGACTTTGAACTCAGGTCTCCCTTAATCCAAGTCAATAATTCTTTTCATTTTTGTCCATTGCCTCACATTTCATTCCAAACACATCAGGGGGAAAACATTCTGACCAAGTAAACTTTATCTGCCCTCTTCAGATTTTCTGAAATGGAACACATGCACTTTTCTGCATTTCTTTATTATTGAGAAAATTCTCTTTGAAAGTCAGAAGTCATAAAGTGATAACTAAAGCACATTGGCTTTTGGAAGTGACATTTTAAAAACAGTGATGCATTTTTTCTCTATTCAATCTCTAGCCAGAGTTCTTGATAAGTGAACTGTGTTCCTAAGCAGAATAAAGCCTCATTCTATTCAATAAAGGACCTACTTCCCTAACTAACTCCTTTAGCTCTATTATTGAAGTTTCTTTGGAAATTCTAGGAGACACATGGGATACTTGCTGAATCAGTACTGATTTGGTGATTCTCAGTAATCACATAAATCCTTCACTTTACCTTTAAAAATTGAAACCCCACCTTCCCTGCTGTTCTATTTTAAGCAATGATGTTTCACTCTTCTTTCAAGTACTTTTTGGAAAGAGAGGACTGACCAGCTAGGAACACAGACCAAATAAATTCTTTAATTTTAGAACATATTGAATTCCTTTACTTATTCCCTTGCTTTTCTAGAAACTATTTCTTAAAAGTTATCTGGGAAACAGATTTAATGAGAAAAGAAGAAATGGGTTTTTCCTTCAGTTGACTTTTTACAGAGCCCTGAAAAAAAGTGTTTTCACTTGTCAAAAGCAATTATTATTGAAGATAATATTTCCATATAATGAACCTATTTCTTGCCTCCCCTTTTATTGTCCAAATGTCCATCATTACCTTCTTGCTGTGCCACAAAACAACCTATAAATTTTGTTGTTCAAAATATAAAGTGCTTTTTTCTTATGAAAATCAAACGTTTTTTAAAAAAAAAAACTTATGGGATTGTTAAACTTCCACAATTAGTTTTATCAAGTATACAATATATTGCCTGAACTGGGCTTTGAAGGAAGCTGGGAATTTTAAAAGATAGAATAGAGGAAGAGGTAATGTATTTCATTCATGTGAGGGTAGAGTGAGGAAGAATGTGTTTGCAAAAGCCCACAAATAAGATATGGAATGCTACTTTGCGAAAAGGCAACTGGGCCAATCTGGATGGAAGCTTGAATGTTTGAGAGATCAAATATGGAATAAGTCTGGAAAGGAAGACTGTATCTAGATTAAGAAAGGATATTATGTCAAGATGAGAGCTTTCTTTTCATGAAAAATGTTTTTTTTCAAGAACAGAATGCTTGAATTAAGGGAATTTTAATGACCATTTCATAGAACTTCTCATTTTCAGAGATAAGGAAGTTTGGAGTCACTGTGAAATCCTTGTCTGATATATCTCAGAAGACATTTGGTCATATCCTTTTGGTTCTACCAAATTTAGTCCAATTTTGATTGAGGATCTTACTTTCCTCTCTCATTACTCAGCTCAATTGATCCTCAAAATCACAGATTTCACAGTTTCAATTGACTCTTGTTACAATTAAATATAACCTATATCTAGATGAAAATCACATTACAGGTGGTCAAACTACTTTGGAAAGAAGACTTACAGTGAGAGTTAACTCCTTATAACAAAAATGATATTCTGACAAAGAAGAGAGATTCTTCAGTGCTCCTAAAATCTACTTTTCCTCCAACTTTTAAAAAATATTCTTCCTCTCCTTGCATTGTGGAGTCCATTCAAACTCAACAAATTTCTTTCCTATGAATAGATGCTGCATTCTACTTGAAATATATATTACTTGTCTCAAGTGGTTCCTTTTTTCCTGCCACATTCCCTGCCACCCTTTACCTATTGAATTCCTACACATCTTTTAAATTCTGGATACTAATGTTATCTTCTTTAGAACTCATTACCAGAATTTCTTTATTCTTAGTTATATAATCCTTTCAAGATTTTCTATGACTTGATTGAGTACATCCTTAACATTAATTAGAGATCTCATTTGGAGTTATTTAATATTTCCAAAAAAACTTTAAAAAAGTATTTTATTTGAGACTTATTTCAACTTTTTTAGGGATGGGTTCTTAATATCATTTTACAGTTGAATAAATTGAGGCACATATACATTAAATGACTTGCCCAAAGATATATAACTAGTAAATTTCAAAAGAGGAATTTAAACCATCATCCTAGATTCAAATGCATTATTCTATCCATTATGATATTTTGTTAATGAATCTGTCTATGAATGGTAAGTTCCTTGAAGGCTGGGACTAATCCATTGTTTTTCTTTTCCCCCTAGAACCTCACATGATGACTGACATATAATAGGGGATTTATAATTTCATGGCCTGAGTAAAATAATTTCTATCCATAGTGCCATATTTTCTTACTAAATTTTATACATAATCTTTATATATATTGGTTCTATAGACTCTGAAAAGACCAAAAACTCCATGAGGTCAGGGACTACATATTATATAAATTTTTCTTTGGCTCAATGCACAGTTTAAGTGTCCTAAAAATATTAGGAATTTACAAAATGCTCTACATTTGATAGATGGATGGCCTGAAAGGAACTATAATTCTCATTCAATTGATCTCATAGGGCATTCAAGCATTAAATGACGGAATATTAAATGATTGAGTATATAAATTTTTATGAGTCTATTAGTCTATGAAAAAAGGAGCATGAATGATCTGGAAAATCATTCTTATATTAAAATTATACTCTGTCATTTACTTGAATCAATTTATAAACAACATAATATGATTGATAGTCACCACCATTGCATCAGATCAATAACAAATATCCCCTTTTATCACTGTGTATTCAAGAAGTGGTTTAATAACAAAGAATTGATAATACTGGGAAAAAAATATACTTCCCCCAAGCCAATGCCAGGATTCTTTTGAAAGATATAAGGATACCCTTCAATAGTCAAGCTATGTTCCTATATAAATTCCTGTATTAGTCATTCTGAATATCTAGAACTTATTTCTCAGTTTCATAGAATCATAAAACTTCAGATATAGGGGTATATGTCAGTAACTGTTTAGTCAAACCCATAGATATGTAGAAATCACATCCATTCTATCAATATCTATTTATTCTATATTCTATACTTTTAAAATCCTTTGCTGAAAGATCTCTAGTGATAAAGAACTATCTACCCACATAGGCAGCTAAATATTCAATTTTTTTCCACATATATTAAATGATTCTTTGTCATCCTTTCTATATTAGGAGACAGTTAGGAAGTCATCCAATTTAAAAGTGGACATCTTAGGGGGCAGCTGGGTAGCTCAGTGGATTGAGAGCCAGGCCTAGAGACAGGAGGTCCTAGGTTCAAATCTGGCCTCAGACACTTCCCAGCTGTGTGACCCTGGACAAGTCACTTGACCCCCATTGCCTATCCTTACCAATCTTCCACCTATAAGTCAATACACAGAATTTAAGGGTTTAAAATTAAAAAAAAAAAAAGTGGACATCTTGTACTGAATTAATGGAGAATTATAAAAAAAAGGTTAAACAACATGAGGAGGTATGAATAGGTTTTGTTCTGTGTATTTGGAGGCAAAACCAAAATAAAACAAAAAAAAAAAGGAAAGGAGAAAACAATTTATTAAATATTTCTTATGTAATATGACCTATAATAATCATATTAGAAACATGATTTCCCTTGCTTCTCATAGTTGAGAGGGAGGAGATATAACTATCTCCATTTTACAACTGGAAAAAAAAAGCTGAGGCACACAGGAATTAAAAAATTTGGTTTGGTCTAATAAGTATCTGAGGATGTATTTGAACTAAGGTTTGTCTCTAGGACCAGCAATCCATCTATTGCACTAGCTATCAAAATGAATAACTTCACATATATATTAAAAATTCAGATATTGAGCTTTTTGCACATAGCCAGATTCTCTGAACTTCTATATATTGTTCATAGTTTTGATACCTGAGGCCAAGGTATGAAAATTTTCAATTATATTTGCATTACCTGCGTCATAATTTTTGTTGTTTTTTTTAATAGAAAACTATTTTTTAATTGTTTGGTGAATTATTCTTTTTAAAGGATACATTATTTCCTTATTTATTTATGGAAGGCTAATCAGCAATAAAACTAAGTTTCCAGGACCTCTTATTTACTGTCTTTTCATAATACAAAGGAATAAATATAGTATATATAATTCCATTGCTTTGGGGAATACTCAGCTAAGAAAATTCCCTCAACCAAAGCAATCAGTCACTTACTGAAACTGAGATTCCTACTCTTAAACTAATAGTGTTTAGGATTTACCTAGAGTAATGGTGTTAAATGGAAATTTAAAATAAGATCCCTTGGGTAAGCATATTAATTAAGAAAAGCACAAATAACCTTGCTAACCAGTATTTATTGAATTTTTATTTATTTTGTTGAATATTTCCCAATTATGTTTCTTTTTGGGGACCACATTTAATTATTTTGGTCAGCTTATTTATTAATCTTTAAACAACAACAACAACAACAACAAAAACGAGGTCCAAGTCTTCTCCTTTCCTCTCTCAACTTCCATTTTTTTGCCAGCACAAAAATGCTTATTATATACACATTAGTACATATAGATCCTCTTCATTTTTCTTTGCTCTCTTTGGTATTCAGACCTGTTACCAGTCAATGGGTATGAATAGTTTTATATATTTTTGAGGATAGTTCCAAATTGTTATCCAAAATGGTTGAATCAGATCAGATATCCATGAACATTCCATTAGTGTACCTATTTTCCCTCAACCTTTCCAGAATTTGTCATTTCTGAAAGGTATGAATTGGCATATCTTAATTTTTTAACTTTCATTTCGCCAATCAATGATTTAGAACATTTTTTCCTGTGTGACTATAGATAACTTTTATATCTTCTGCCTGTTTAGATTGATGATGATAATCAATTGGGAAATGGGTCTTATATTTATTTTGAACAAACATCTCTGTATATTTGGTTTAAAAAGCACTTAGAGAAACTTTCTGGAATTTTTAAAAATTATTTCTCCATTGTCTATCTGCCTTTCATCAAAATGTAGTTTTCCTATTTAACTTTTTAAAATAGGTCTATTTTTGCTTTTGCTTCCCCTCCCCCTCCCAAGATCATAATTACTATCTCTGACTAATTTAGTTCAACAGAATCATAATTGATTCCATTCTATCTTTTTTTTTATTTTAAATCTCTATGCCTTTCTGTTTCATGTGTATCTATTGTAAACAACATATTGTCATTCAAATTTCTAATCTATTCTGCTATGTGCTTTCATTTTATGTTAGCTCATCTCATTCATATTCACAATTATGACTACTATCTGTGCACTTCCCTCTGTCTTATTTTCTTCTGTTTATTCTTCTTTCAAAGTCTTCTCATTCTTTTCCTTTTCAAAAGTCAGTTGTTCTGATCACTGCCTCCATTAATTTTCACATTTTTAAATGAAATAATTTTCTGCATTTTATTTCTTTCCCCCTTCTACCAATGCATTGCTTTCTTACATTTTAATTTTTTTGAGATAAGCCCATCATAATTTACCCACCCCTGTGCTGTGTCTACATAGACTCCTTCTAACAACTCTAATGATGACAAAGTTATTAGAAATTATGTGTTATCTTTCTATATGATGACTTTCCAGTTTAACGTTATGGAGTCTTTTGTGGTTTTTCTTTAATATTTGCTTTTTCAGCCTTCTCTTATGTCTTGTGTCTGAGTATGAAATATTTTATTCAACTCTTTATTCTCATCAAGAATACTTAACTCCTTTTCATTAAATATAGTTTTTCCCTTAAAGAATCATAATCAGTTTTCTCTGCTTAGTACTTGGTTGTAATTCTCCCTTCTTTGCTTTCTAATTTCTCCAAATTTAGTGTGGAAACACCAAAACATTGTGTTTTCCATACTTTGGCTTCATGATGTATGAATTGCATCTTTCTGGCTGCTTGCAATATTTTTCTTTTTGACATAAAAGTTTAGGAATTTGGTTATAATCCAGAGAAGTTTTCATTTTGGGATCTTTTTGAAAAGGTAATTGGGGGATTTTAAAAATGAATGTTACCCTCTGGATGTAAGATATCAGGGAAGTTTTCTTCTATAATTAAAAAAAATTGTTTCTAGATTTTTAATAATTTTCCACTAAGTTAAATGTTTCTTCAATTATGTCTCCTTGATTTATTTTACAGATATTTTTAAAACAAGGTATATAAAATTTTCTCAACATTTTATTCTTTTTATTTTATTTTATTTTTCCTCAATGTCTTATGGAGCTTCCACTTGCAGAATTCTAATTTTTAAGAAATTATTTTTTTCAGTAAAATTTGGAGCCTCTTTTTCCATTTAGCCTATTCTTTTTAATGAATTCTTATTTTTTCCAGGATTTTGTGCCTTCTTTTCATGTCTTATTGAAACACCTTCATTTATTTCCCCATTTTTTGCCCCAATACTCATCTTTTTTTCTTTAATGTTACCAGAAAATTTTGTTTTGCTTATGTTCATGTAGAATTAAACTATTTAAAAGATTTATTTATTTAAACTTTATTTAGACTATGGTTGTAAGTATTTTCAGATTAGCGTCTTCTGATTTTTGCCTTGGTCTTCTCTGTGTAAAAATAAAATTAGGTGAATAGTGCAAAGTGCAAAAATCTTATTATTATAGTGGCAAATGAAGTGAAGCTCAAAGATTAACTTCTCTTCAGGGCCAGGCACAAGGAATGCTAAAGAGACTCTTGTTTATGAAAAATAAACTATTTATTTAAATATATGTAAAGGAAAAAGGATTTCTAATTCTAAGGGATTCTAACTCGACACAAAGAAACTCCCAGGTCCTGCAAGGAACCACTTCTCCTGTGGTTCACAGGCTACCTTACTCCTCCCTGATCTAATCAATCAAATTTATACTATTCTAAATAAACCTAACCACTATAACTGTCAACTTTGTCTTTGAGTTATAAAGATAACTAAGGCTAGCTGGTTGAGTCTCCACAAGAATCAAGTTAGGACTCTGAGCCTTAACAGACTCAGCATCCAAACCAAAGACAAGGTTTTCTTTGGTATTTTCATGGTTTAACCAATCTATAGACTGTAACAGATAAATGAATAGTGTTTCCCAAGTTGGAAAAGAAAACACTCCACTCCTTCAAATCTTTCCCTCAGACCAAGATAGAAAGAGTCAAAGATGTTACCTTCTCCAGCCCTGAGAGAGAAAGAATCTGCATGTGGCTCTGTCAATCGCTAGAAGCCATTCCTGGAATGCAACACCCAGAGAGTGTAACTGTCATAGAAATAATGGTTATTACTGCCACCAGTTGAAAGTAACACACTCTCTCAGAGCTATTTGAAACTCCAATTCTTTCTCAAGATAGCTTCTCTACTTATTATCTTTAAACTAATAAAACGATACTTATTTTCTAATATCATCCTTATACCTGCCACCATAAGAGATTTTTATCATCAAGTTTTTCTGAGTTATTTCATATTTTAGCTTCATATTAAAGTTAGGATTTGTTGTGTTCACTTGGGGATAGGAAACTTTGTCTTAACATTCATGCTTTTTTGTGTTACTTTTTTTCATAGCTAATTCTAGAGGTTGGTGAGTATTTGATCCTTCTAAGGTGGTATGATCCAGGAGAAAGTGTAGCTACTATCTTGATTTGCCCTCTGGTATTTACCAGCAAGGGGTCCTGCTCACCTTCAGTTCTATGGTGCTTATCTTGGATCTGGAACTGGGATCAGGGCCCTTGTTCTCCTATGCCAGTTCTCCTTTCTTCCTTGAAACTATAATTAAGGCTCTTGATCTTTTATGACTGATCACAAATGCTCTTCTCTGCTCTGGAACTGACACTCAGATTATTGGATTGAGATTCCCTGAAAGTATGACTGTTCTCTTAGCTACCTTCAAGTCTCGCCTCTGGTACTATCCTATATGTTATCTGGGCCAGCCCAAACACTGACATCACAGACCTCTCCTGTTGACATGCTAAGTTTTCTTTGGTGGGAAAAATGTCTACCTGACTTTTTGTTGGCTCTGCCACTTCAAAATTTGATTTGATAAATTACTTTAAAGTTTTTTTGGAGGGAACTTTTGGGAAGTTTGGCAAGGTTGCTGCTTCTAATGTGCCATCTTGAATTTAGCCCCTCTCAATTACTTTGCAATCTAGTTTGGTCTATACTGAATGCAAGCTGTATAACAGCTCTGGATGACAGAGAAATTAAGGCCTTTAAATAAGGTTAGTCAATCAACATATTCTTGCTTCTTAGTTATAACATAGACTTGAAGAAGAATGGACCTTAGAGGGTATATAATTTAATTCCTCCAGTTTACAAATAAAGAAAATGTTGACCCCAGAGGATGAATCAGTTTTTTTGATGTCACAAATGGATTAAGTGAGAAAATTGGTGTCAAATTAAGCATTTGGAAAGTGGTTTCGATTTCTCATGAATGATCTCAAAAAGTAGAAATAGGTAGAAAGAGAGATATTTATTTATTTATGAAGTAAAGAAGGGTTTCCATATAGCACATTAAGGTCTATGCATATAGTGGGTTCCACTTCTTTGGAAGACTTAAGTGGAAGTTAGATGGCAAGAGTTCATCATGTATGAGACATTCATTAGAGTTCTAGACTTGGCAGTAGGAAGAACTAGGCTTCTTTCCTACCTCTAACATTGATGATTTGTGTAAAACTGGAATAGTCACTTGAGTATTCTGAGCCTCATTTTTCTATGCTAAAAAAAGACGTTAATAATATTTATACTACATCTATAATGCCTCTCAGGATCAAGAGGCTTAAATGAAAGCAAGAACTTGATAATGTTATTCTACAGTGATGCATGAGTTAGACAGTACAGCTTTGAAAATCTCTTCAAACACTAACAATCTATGTGATTTTTTGAATGAAGATAAAGACTTGACCCTGATGCAATGCTTAACTTTGTTACTTTTGTATGAGGTTGTGCCAATTATTTCATTCTGTTTTTTTTTTACCCTTAACTTCAACTTAGAATCAGTATTATGTATTTGTTCTAAGGCAGAAAAGTGCTAAAGGCTAGGTAATGGGGGTTAAGTGAATTTCCCAGAGTCACAACGCTAGGAAATTCTTGAAATCAGACTTGAACCTGGGATCTCCGATCTCCAGGCCTGGCTCTCTATCCACTGATTCACTTAGCTGACCTTAGTCATTTCATTCTTGAAAATGAAATATGGTATAATTAAGTGTGCTAAAATTACATGTTTTGTCTTTGAATTAAGAACAAACTATGCTCAAACCTGATCTTTGACTCCTTCTTGTTCATGGTTAACCAATTAACTTAGATGAATCCTCTAATGCTCAGTCCTTAATTTGTAAGTTGGAGGAAATTGGACCTTCTAAATTTAGCCCACACAACTATTGTGAGGATGAGATGAAATAATAAATTAAAGCACTAATGAAAATTTCAGCTAACGTTTTTATTCCTTCAAGTAGAAAATGAGGAATTTAGAGTAGGTGAATTCTGAGGTTCTTCTCATTTTATGACTTCAAGATCTGTAAAAGAATGGAAAGTTCAAAATTTATGTTTAATGAGGAAATATGTATAAAGTACTTTATAAACTGTTATGTACTATAAAATACTGCAATTTCTATTATTATTTCTTTGGATGATTCTAAGAACAATTTACCATAAGGGTCAGCTAGGAACAACTTTTTTTGAGGCATTAAAAGAACTGGAAAATATTAAACCTGGAGAAGAAAAAGCTTAGTTTAGTTACATTTATTATTTTAAGAATCTGAAGGCTTGTCATGTGGAAAAATAAATTAAAGTCCTTTCCTTTGGGCAGATAGAACTGGGAGCAATAAATAGAAGTTACAAAGATACCTAGTTTGGTTTGAGGAAAAGAAATGCTTCCTGCAAATTCAAGATTCCCAAGACTAGGTGTGACTAGTTGAAGAGGTATAAGGTTTCCCTTCACCGCAGGTCTCAAGAAAAAACTAGATCACCATTTGCCATATGGGTTACATTAGGGATGGTGTTGGGGTTATGCATTGGAACTAATAGACACCAGAATCCTGCTTAACTCTGAAATACTATGACTGCTTCTTTTTTCTTAAAAGCAATATCTATTCCTACCTCTCAAAATATATAGTGGAGTACCAGAAGACATTTTTTCAGTGGCCTTTCTGAATTCTAGCTTTAATTAGATAACCATCTGCCTTGTAGTAAAGGAAAGAAACATTTTTTTTTCCTACACTCTGGTCTACATACACCGCTCCATGTACAAGTATATAAATACTTGTATGTATATACACACATATGCCATATGTATATGTGAATATAAAAACAAGAGATCTATTTGTGCATATCTATATTTCTCTATGTACATATGTCTATGAACTCTAAATATTCATGTGTATATCAAAAACATGTGTGAACACAGATGAATTCATACTTATGTAAGATATCCACATACATACAAAGCTATATACATACATATACATGTATTATGTTGTCTTTCACAATGCCTGGGAGTATGTCTGTGTATATTGATGGGGGAATCTGAAAAATGATTTACCCCTGGTTACATAGCTTGTCTATATTGCCATCACAAGGCTTTGAATTCAGTACTGTTATGAATTAAAGGTCAGTGACCTCTTTACTACATCAACTTCCCTCTATATATCTCTCATTTAAACCCTTTTAGTTTCTCAATGTTTTCATGTAGTTTAGGTAAAGCTCTCTGCTGTCTGTTTTCTACCTCTTAAATATCCTACAAGTGTAAAATACACCATTTGGTCCTTATTATTAAAGATGAGGCCCATAAAACCAGATGGTAAGCACCCATCTCCAAAAGCAAAACTAGTTTTGAAATTAACCACACATTCCCATATAATGAACCATATAATTAATCCGTGAACAAAATGATAAAGTCCCTAATCGTACATACAGTCAGCTGGCACTTTGTCGATGTGGTTACCAACTCAGCTGTTTCATTTAATACTCCGAGTTAATGAGGGGTCTCATAGCCTAACAAGATGAACATTATAGGATATATGCAT
This sequence comes from Gracilinanus agilis, assembly GCF_016433145.1. Taxonomy (NCBI): domain Eukaryota; kingdom Metazoa; phylum Chordata; class Mammalia; order Didelphimorphia; family Didelphidae; genus Gracilinanus; species Gracilinanus agilis. The sequence continues at coordinate 13,480,579 of NC_058131.1, read as the reverse complement.
AGAGCCCAAGACTCTTGGAAGCTTGGTTAGCAAGTAAAAGATGTAATTAGAATATTTGTGTCTATATACATATGAATATATACACGTTTACATAGAGGTGCACATATACACACAAATATAACATCATAATGGTCATTTGTGAATCTAAGTGAAAGTCTGAGTGTAATAGAAAGGTACCATATATTAAAAGTGCAAAAGTCACTCTGTTCTGTTTGGGTGGCATGGGAAAACTATTTCCAATTCTCAGATAAAACTACTAAGAAAATACTTAAACCTTCCCTTTCCTGTTCTTGCAAAATGGCTGCCATAGAGGTCAATGACTCTGACACCCATTTAGTAGAAGGTCAGTAAGTCTCCTTTATTTTTCCTCATAATAATAATAAAAAAAGATTTTTCAAATACTTTGTTCTCTAATAATGTAATAAAATTTGAAATTCTACAAAGAACTAAATCAAACTATAAATTAAATCATCAATTTCAAACTTGATGACCTTATTACTAATCAAACCAATTTTTTTTCATTCATTCATCCTTTGACTGAGTTGTTACTTTGCGTCAGGTACTTTGTGAAGTATTGGAAGATATTTGTCCTGGGGTAAGATATTACCTCTGCTGTTAAGCATCTTACAGCCTAATGAGGAATCAAATAATGTGGAAATAATATTTAATAAACATTTATAAAATGCCTATTCTCAGTCAGATATTAACCTAAATGCCTTGAATATAAGCAATCATAAATGTGAATTTTAATGAGATGAATTCACCCATGAAGGGAAGAAGATAGTAAAATTGGTTACTCATTAACTGACCAGTAATGACATCTTAAACTGGTTGGTTAACTTTTTCCACAGTACAACAGGTCAAAAAAAAAAAAAGAAAGAGGGAGAGAAGGAGAGACAGAGAGACAGAGAGACAGAGAGACAGAGAGACAGAGAGACAGAGAAAGAGAGAGAGAGCACCACAGATTTATTTTGAACTTGTGAGTATACCACTCAGATCCTCTCCTCAATATCCCAAGAAATTTCTGATTGGTAGACAGTTTTGGAGAATACAGACTTAAAAGACCTCTCAAATCTTTCCTCCTTGCTTCATAATAAGGAAACTAACTTTGGTGCAACTTGGAAGAAGCTAACATCAACAAGTTCAGCCATGAGGAGTCCAACATGGCTTCTAGAGCTTACTTAATCCGGGTTAACCAAGGCTTCTCAACCCTACCCTTGATCCTTTTATCCTTATATTCAGAACCCTTTTCATAGGATGGGAGGAAGTTGGAAGTCTGGAGTTTTACAACAAAATTCAACCAAAGTGTTTGGAGGTACAGGGAGGGGGATGGGAGGGAACTAAAGGGAAAATTATTTCACAAAATATTACAATTCATTATTAATTATCCACAGATCTCTGGAAGAAATATGAATAAGAATAGAAAATCATTTGTATTTTTTTCTCAATATTATATGGCACCTTAATAAAAATGGATGATTGTTATTGAGACAACATATCAAAATTTTGGGGATGCCACCAAAGCAATATTAGGGGAAATTTATATCTCTAAATGATGACATCAACACAATAGAGAAATATCAGGTTAATGAAGTGGGTATGCAGATGGAAAAAAAAAAACTAGAAAAGGAACAAATGAAAAATCTCCAATTGAACAACACATTATAAATCCTGAAAATTAAAGAAAAAAAAGAAAGTAAAAAAAAAACTGATAAAGGAAAGGAATTGGTTTCATGAAAAAATCTAAAGTAGATAAACCATTGACTAATTTATTGAAATGAAAAATAAAGAAGAAAACAACATTAATAGTATCAAAAATGAAAAGAACAAAATTAAAACCAAACTTATTTAGATTTATTTTGCCCAATAATGACTATAAATCTAATCTTAGGAAAATAGATGAATATTAAAAAAATAAATTGCCTCGATTAACAGAAGAGGAAATAGAGTACTTAAACAATCCCATCTTGGAAAAATAAATTGAAGAAGTTATCAATGATTTCTCTTAAAAAAAAAGATTAGACTCAATTGACAAATAAATTCTACCAAACATTTAAAGAACAATAAAACTTAATGCTATATGAACTATTTTGAAAATATAGCAAAGGAAGGAACTCTACAAACTTGGAGGAAAAAATGCAGAGAAAGAAAACCATAGACCATGGTATCTAAAAAATACTAATGGGAAAAAAATAAGCCAAATACTAACAAGGAGATTACAACAATATAGCACAAGGATTGTACATTAGCACCAATTGAGTTTACAACCAGAAATTCAAGAATGGTTTAATATTAGGAGAAGTATCAGCTCAACATATCAATAACAAAAATCATGTGATTATTTCAATAGATGCAGAAGGGTGGTAAGGGCTAAGCAATGGGAGTTAAATGACTTGTCCAGGGTCACACACCTAGGAAATGACTGAGGGCAAATTTGAACCTAGAACCTCCTATCTCTAGACCTGGCTCTCAATTCACTGAGCCACCAAGCTGTCCCCTCCAACCAACACCTATTTTAACAATAACTCTAGAGAACATTGGAATTAATGATAATGCTAATAAAAATGATAAATTATTTTTATCGAAAAATCATCACCAAGCATTTTCTGTAATGAGAACAAAGTAGAAGTCCACTCAATAAAATCAGGAGTGAAGCAACAATCCCCATAATCACCAATACTTTTTAATCTTGTACTAGAAATACTAGCTATAGCATTGAAACGAGAAAATTTAAGGAATTAAAACTGGCAATGAGGAAAGAAAACTATTCCTTTTTTGCATATGATATAGTGATATACTTAGAGAATTCTAGAGAATCAGACCCTAAAATAGTTAAAACAATTAATAACTAGTAAATTTGCAGGATATAAAACTGACAAAATAATCAGCATTTATTAATAATTTTACCAATGAAGCCCAATAGCAAGGGATAGAAAGAGAAAGAGCATTTGAAATAACTTTAAACAATATAAAATACCTGGAAGTCTACTTGGCAAGACAAATTCAGGAACTATATGATCACAACTACAAACATTTTTCATTCAAATATGGTCATATATAAATTTTTAAAAAAACATAATTTTTCATGGGTAACTTTAGCCAATATAATAAAAATTCCACCTAAATTAATTTACTTATTCAATGCCACATCAACCAAACTACCCCCAAATTATTTTATGTAGCTAGAAAATATAATAACTAAATTTGTTAGGAAGAACAAAAGACCTAAACAATCAAAGGGGTTAATGAAAAAAAAAACTATGAATGAAGGAGGTTTAACTGTATCTCTATATTATAAAGTAGCAACCATCAAAACAATTTGGTACTGGCTAAGGAAAGTGTGGTAAATCAATAAAATATATTAAGCACACAACATGCATTAATAAATTTAACCCAGTGTTTGATGAAACCAAAGATTTAAGTTTTGGGAAGAAGAACTTCTATTTGAAAACAAACAAACAAACAAACAAACAAACAACAACAAAACAACTTTGGAAAAAAACTAGAAAATAATATGGCAGGAACTAGGCATAGATCCACATCTCATGCTATATACCAAGGTAAATTCAAAGTGGATACATAATTTATAAATACTGGGTTATATCATAAATTAAAGGTGTTAAAATAATTTACCTGTTAGACCTTTGGATAAGGAAATAGTTTATGTCCAAAGAAGATATAGAGAAAGTTACAAAATATAAAATAGGTATCTTTGACTACATTAAAATTTAGTTTTCTGTACAATCAAAAGCAATGCAACCAAGATTAAAAGGCAAACAACAAACTGGGGGAAATCTTTATATCTAGTATCTCTGACAAAGTCTTCACTTTTCAAATATGTAAAGAACTAGTCAAATTTATAGGAATTCACAGCATTCCCCAATTGAAAAATGGTCAAATGATATGAGCAGGTAATTCTCATATGAACTAATTAAAACTATCTCAAGTCACATGAGAAAAAGATGTTCCAAATCACATTTGGTTCGAGTAATGGAAATTAAAATAACCCTGTGGTATCACCTCATACCTATCAGGCTGATTGGCATGATGAAAAAATTAAAATGATAAATATTGAAGGCATATGGAACAAATAGGACACTAATACACTCTTGGTGGAGCTTCAAACCAATATAACCATTCTGGAGAGTATAAATTGATGCAGGAATCTTATAGGAACAAAATTTCTCTTCCCCAAGAGGAAGAGTATCTGAGAGACACCAAGGAAAACACAAGCCCTAGAGGACTAGAATCTTTCTATTCTCAATAGAAGGAATAACCAAGGAATACTGTATTTGTAAAGTTGTGGAGATCTCTTTATCATCTCTGATAATCTGATAAGGACAGTTTAGTTGATAAGGAAATAAGGACAGGGCAAGGGAGTTGTATTTTACCTCATGCTTGCAGCTCTGGCGCCAGGAGCTTGGAGTTTTTTATGTATATTTCAAGACTCATTTCACACAAAAGAACCCCCCCCCCAGAAACTTTGCAGATGTGCAAAAGTTACAAATTATGTCACATCAAAACAGAAAACATTGGCTTCAGAATAGACCAAGGCCAAGGCTGAATTTTGACTGGCTTCTTATCAGGAAGCCAAGTTGGGGAATATCCCTCTCATGGTTGAATTGCCCTGCTAAGATTTTGGTCTTGGCTATACCAGGAAGCAGCATTCCTTGCTGTGTTAACAGTGTTAACACTTTAAATTCAGGTTTGATAGGAACTTAAAGATTTTCAATAAGGCCGCAATACTTTACAACAAGAAATCACGAGGATCACAAAAGGGGTCAAAAGAGGAGTCTCAGATTTTTATCTATTCTCTTATTGGCTTCCCACATAAAGTCAAGAACAATCTTCATTAAGTGACTACTTTAATCATATGGAACTGTCAGCCTAGTGCTGAAACAGCATAGAAAGGGGAAATTAGAAGTGGTTTATATAGTTTTATAAAAAGGATTTGAATGATGGATTGATGCAAGATGGAAGTAGGACATGTTATAGGTGGAGAGTTCTATGCAAAAAGGACAGAGTATCAAGAACAGGGGATAAAATCCAAGAACAGGGACATTGTCTTCCAGATATTTTTTATACAGATAAATAGGATAACATAAAGAGTCCAAAGCCAGGTAATAATAACTAAACAGGATGTTTCAGAAAGTCCAAGCTAAATGAAAACTCAAGGATCACTGGGACTTAGTATGAGTTAAGTTAATTCCCATGGTCACTGATTTTATATTTCTAGCTAAGTTGACTCTCTGCCACTGCAAAGGATTATTGGTCTGTCAAGTAATTCTGAATTCTGATTGGTCCAGTCAGTCTTACACAGCTCCTGTGATTACCAGGATATTTGGAGAGCTTGAAAAATCAAGATATTTAGTATATTAATTTTCCCCAAGAGAAATCTGTAACCATGCCAATTGGGACTACCCTTTGACCCAGAAATACAATTACTAGGTTTGTAACCCAAAGAGATTAAAGGTAGGTGAAAAAGATCTACTTTAAAAATACTTATAGCATATATTTTTGTGGTGTCAAAGAACTAAAAAAAATAGATGTTTATCATTTAGAGAATAGCTCACCAAGTTGTGGTATATGATTGTATTGGGATACTATCATGCCATAAGAAATGACAAGCAAGATCATCACAAAAAATAGTGGAGGGAAAAACTTATATGAAGTGATGCAAAGTGAAGTGAGCAGAACTAGGATAACACATACAGTAACAACAGCTCTGAATGATGATCAAATGTTAATGACTTAAATATGATCAACAAGGCAAAGATCAGGAAAACTTCAAGGGACTCATGACAAAAATATCTATTATCATCAAAGAAATGGAGTTAGAATACAAATTGAAGCATACTGGGTTTTTTTTAAATTTATTTCCACACCAATTATTTCTTCTAGTGTAAGAAATATATCTTGTTTCCTAACATTATGAACATGGAAATACGTTTTATGGAAGACACATGAATAACCTATATCATATTACGTGCTATAATGGGGAAAAGAGAGGGATGGAAGAAAACTGAACATTAATTGCAAAAAATTGGAAAATATGTATTAAAATTATGTTAATATGTAATGTGGAAAAATAATATTTTAGGAAACGAGTAAGGGTGAGGAGTAAGAATGGAGCAAGAGTTTGAATAGAGTTAAATGTAAAATAAATAAATGCTAAATAAATCTTTAGAGAATAGAGTATCATAGGAGCTTATTGAATAGTGAAATAATAGGAAATGTCAATTTTCTTTTTTCTTTATTCTTCATGTAACATTCAATCACTAATTGGGAGGTATAGCTCAAGTTTTTGCTTCAGTCATACTTTCATTTAACATTATAGACTCCCATAGATTTAATTATTGTCTCTATAATTTTAAATTGAAGAACTATATATCCAGTCTCAGGCTCGCCTGATTTCTATCTATCCTCACAGAGTGGCTATTAAACATTTCAATATGTTCATTCCGTAAGGCATTAAAACAAAATTAATAAAAAATCATCACAATTAAAATCCATCCCTTTTCTGAATTTCTTGTTGATTGGATTATCATACTTCTAGACATCAAGTTTCACAAATACAGTGCAATTTTGCCTTTTATTTACTTCTTCATAGCCAATCTGTTGATGAATTTCAACTTGTTTCATTTCTACGTATTTGGCATTTCTTATTTAGTCTCCTCCTCTTCACTAACACAAGCTGTACCCTAATCGTCTCTCACTTGTTCTACTACAATAATCTCATATTTGGGATTCTTTCCTCACAAAATTTATTCTTCAAAAAGATATCAAAAAGATTTTCCTTGAATGCTGCAAACATTATGTCAACTCATTCCAGGAAGGTTCTATTTTCTGTTGGCACCTACTATGTGTACAATACAACATATGTTTCTGTTTCATTTAATTTTTTTTCACAAACTGACCACTGATCATAGTTCCAGGCTTCCTAAATATTTACTGTCGCCTAAGATCTGTAACCCAGACATTTGGTGATCTATCCACACTGTCTTATTACATGTTCTGGAACAGTTATCCCAACCCCTCTTTTTCTTTTTTTTAAAGTCTTACCTTCTGTCTTACTATCATTTATAAAAGAGAAGAATGGCAAGGGTTAGACAATGAGGGTTAAGTGACTTATATGACATAAATGATTGTTCTTATTTATAAATAGAATTCAGTTCTTTATATATCTTGAAAATATGAATTTTGTCAGAAACACTTGCTGTAAAGATATTTTTCTCCTTCCAGTTGTGTCCTATTTCATCTTAACTTCATAGGATTTCTTGAGCAATTAAAACATATGCAATGAAAATTATCTATTTTACTCTCTACGATCTTTTCTGTCTGCTGCTTAGCCATAAACTTTCTTTCTCTCCTTTCTTCTAACTGATAATTTTCCCATATTTCTCTACCATATTTATATGGCCTTGTATGACAAGGTCATGTACTCACTTTAATCTTATTGTTTTAGATAGACTTTTGCTTTCTGTAGCAGTATAGGCTACAGTTTGTTATTATGTTACTGTGTTACTGCAAATGTTTGCATCTTTGCATTTTTGTAATGGTAATGTTTTGATTTACAATTGTACAAATATTTTCTTTAATGTCTTTTTTTCTGTTTCTTCAATTTCTATTTCCTATCTTTAGCATAGGGTAGTGTAGAATAGGTATACTATAGTTAGGATAACTCTAGTATGAAGATAGAACAGAATAAGTTTAAGATAAGGACTATGTTTAAGGAATAGAATAATGGTTTAGGTATAGATTAAAATAGCAAGGTTTACTAAGATCCATTTGGAAAGACAAATCTTTCAAACAAGGGGAAATATTAGTATTAATTAAGTCATAGGACTAATGAGGACCATTGGAGTAATTGGGATCTTAGCAGCTAAGGACATGGTAAAGAACAGTAGGTAAGGTTTCTTTAATGCCAGATAGAATCTTGGGAAGGTGCCTGTTGGAATTCTGGTTAGTCTGAGTCAGTTGGGTTTTCCAACTGCCAACCTGCACAGCAGGGAGACTCCTGGAGGTTTTTGTTCCTTTGTTTGTTTGTTTGTTTGTTTTCTTAGGAGAAGGCTGGTGTTTCTTTTACCTGGAACAGTGAAAAAACCCAGTGGCAAGAGAAGGAGGAGAACAGATTAGAGGTTCTGGAATAAGTTTGTGGGGGAAATCAACAGAAAAGACAGAGTCTATTTTTCCTTTGGGTGGCCTTAAAAGAAAGATAGGATTTTTTTAGATTTCTGTCTTTACTAGTTTCAAAAAAAGGGAATGATACAGTGTGTTTGTGTGTGTATACATATATATATGTATATATACTTATTCTACACATATATAAACACATGTATATACCCAAAATGTATGTACACACATGTAAATATACACATGTATATATAGTCAAGGGTGTGGGGTTGAGGCTAGATTCTAGCCTGTATATTTATGTATTTTTAAAAAAATTATTTAAGAACTTCAGACTTCAGTTTACTCATTTTTAAACAAAGAAAAGGGAAAGAGATTACACTACCAAAATTAGAAGACTTTGTAAGCAGGGATGTTCTGGAGCCAGACCCTTGTGAGCTTGAGCTTCTAAGAACTGATGCTTAACTTTTTATCTTGACTATGAAAACTGGCAACTGCCACAAATCAGAATTTGAGTTGTTATTTTGTTGATTATCAGTACTTAAGAAAGTGATGCAGAAAATTGCAATAATGTAGATTAAATTTAAGCCTATATCATGCATACATGCATTCCCCCCTCCATCTTCAAGAGATAGCTATTAAATATTTACCAATATTTCCCTGGTTGCAAGGATCAAGTGAGATTGTACTAAATGACTACCTAGGAATACTGTTATAATGGATGTAAGTCATCTGCTTACTAGTTATGAGTGGGAAAAATTACAAAACAGAAACTACTTTAAAATATCAACTAGGACTCTAAGATGGTGTTCTTATCAGTAAAGATATAGGAAAACACATTCATAAAAAGGTCACGTCTATTCAAAGGAAAAAGTGAAAAATAGTGCTAGTCCTTGAATTTGAGTCTAGAAATAAAAGAGACAGATAGAGAGATACAGACAGAGATAGAAAGAGACAGAAAGCAAGACAGAAAGAGATAGAATGACTAAGAGAAATAGGAAAAGAAGCCAGATAGAGATAGACACAGACACACACACACAGAGGTGGAGATATAGACACGGAGACATAGATAGAGCAAGAGAGAGATGTGGAGAGGTGGAAATAAGAGATTTAGTCATAGACAGACAGAGAAAGGGAAAAAAAGGTAGTGACAGAAATAGAAGGATATAGAAAGAACATTTATTAATTGATTTGATGTATTAGTAACTGATGGTTGAAAATACAAATAAAAATGTACAAGAGATCCCCTTCCCTCAAGGAGTTTAGATGCTTATTGTGCGGAAGACAATACAGAGAAGAGGAACCCAGGATGTTTTTTTGATGTCTGGAGCTGAGCAAGATTAAGTCATAGTTGCCCCATTAAATGCCACTGAGGTTCTAGGCACAGTAGCCAAGTTTCCAGTGGGGAAAGAGGGAAGTTGATAACTTGAATGACAAGAGGATGGCTAGAGATGGGAAGTCCTAGGCGGTTGAGCCTTGCACTGGGATGCAATACCACATGGAAATGTATGGCAAGTTTTTGAGCACGAAGTAATATAAGATTAAAGTGGTACTTAAAGAACATGAATTCTGACAATCCATCCCAGATGAATTCAATGAAGTTAAGAAGTTAAAATGAGAGACATAGGAACTCTGGTATGGAAAATGAAAGAGATAAGTGAAGAAACTGCAGTAAAACAGACAGACACACACACACACACACACACACATATATATATATATACATATATTTATGTATTTATATTGCATATATTTATATATGCATATATATGCATGCTATATCATAAAGTAATGAGGGCAGGTAGGTGACACAGTAGATAGAACAGTAGATCTGGAATCAGGAAAACCTGTGTTCAAATTTAGTTTCAAATACTTATTAACTGTGTGACACTGTGTAGACACTTAAATCTGTTTGCCTCAGTTTCCACATCTGTAAAGAGATCTGGAGAAAGAAATGACAGATCTTTCCAGTATCTTTGCCAAGAAAGCCCCAAATGAGGTGACAAATAGTCAGACACAGCTGAAATGATTGAACAACAATGATAAAAACAAATGAAATTATGAACAAAAATTCAATTGGTCATATTGATAAGTATGGTTAAAGAATGGGAATAATCACCTGAAAGAAATGAAAAAAAATAATAGCAGCAGGAACAAATATTCATCAAGAGACTTTGGGCAGAGCAGGCAGCAATGTAACAAGCACTAAACTTGTATTATTATCTGTGATCTTTTCAGTGAAGTTTTTAGAAAAAAATAAATACAGGTAAATAAAAAAAATAAAGCACAACAATCTGTGAGAAGCAGAAGTTACACAAGGTTGCCCTGATACTATTGGCAGTGAATTTCTTCCCCATAAGCGTGCATGTCAGGTAGAAGTGAGTCAGAGTATAATGATATTGATAGCTCTCTTTTTAGGTTTTTTTTTTTTTATAATTGACAATCTTCCACAACTTTATTAGTTCAATTGACTAGATATTTTGAAATAAAGTGATTCAATGGTTCTGCTGAATGTACAGCAATTTACATTAATTTAGAAAATCCATTATGCAAGAGTACAATGGAATTAGGAGGTCTCTGCCATTGTTAATTAATCTGTAATGGTGCCAGTGATGTACATTTCTGGGTCACGAGTCATGAAGGAATCAGTTTCCCTTGAAATAGTTTCTGTGACAGCTATATTTTAACAGGACAAACTGTGCCCTCAAATGCCCTTTCTGAAATGCTCAGAAAGTCTGCATTGCTATTACAAGAAATAATATGACCTAGGAAATCATAGAAATTGAGTATTTTTTACACACTGAAAATCTAATGCCGGTGGTAATGTATAGGTAAGTATATCACCATTCATCTGTATCAGCTGAAACATGTTTTAGTAAAAGGAACAGGAAATCAATAGGTAGACCAACATAATAGTTTGGTATGTTTTCCCTTTTCTGTCCTAGCTAGACATATTTCCAGAGCAAATTCTAAGTTTTGGTCATAAAAGCGATGAAACATCTCTATGTCCATATTGTAAATTTTTTGTTTCCAAAATAGTGCCTTTCTTTTAATGGTGAATACTATTATATCTTCATCCTTTTTACTATTATCAATCCCTTTGATATTCATAATCTTTCCTCCCTCTTTCTTCAATTTTGCTGTTGTTCTTCTACCTCTTAGGATTCTAATTGTCATAGAGAATGATGTGTTTTAGTTCAAAATTGTGGTGACTTAACCAAAGTTATTGAAAACTATCTGTGAATCTGCTGAGAGGTAGCCTGTTAAAATGAAAAGAAAACTTCTCCTTGGCAACCAGGAGATATATGTTCAATCCAAATTCTGAGACTTGTTTCTGTGTATTCTTGGGCAAATCACTTACAATTTCTAATACCAATTAAGCATAATAATTAAGAATTTTGAGAGATTTTTCAACTTGTATGCATGTTGTGAGCTCCTTTATTAGTATAGTGAAGTCTCAGAATATCTTTAAATAACTGGAGAAAATGTTAATTTCAAAGTTTAATGCAAATAGAGGTATTTTATCCACCATGTAAGTTTATGAACATGTTAGAATCTATCCATTGTCCCCAGAAGACTATAATAGTTGCTGATCAACATTGTAAGACAGTTTTTTGGTCCAGGATTGTGTACACCAGTGAAATTAAAAGTCTGGACCATTCTTAAAATAGATGTGTATATAAATTTGTATGTAAGTTTTAATTACTTGAAACTATAAGCTAAGACTTTTGAAATACCCTGTGTGTTCATATCTAAACATTATTCAGTGAGGAAAATTAATATTTAATGATATTATTTATTAGAATTTTTTGGATTAGAATAATTTTCTCCTTAGTCTTCCAAAGTTGGCTTGAAACAGCCTATTTCCAAGCTAAGGTGACCCCTCTACACACTCCCCCAAGTCCCTCAAGTTATCAAATTGAGTTGAGAGCTTTGTCTTTTGATAAGACCTTGAAAGGATTAAAGTCAGGACTCATCAATCACATTGAACTTTTACCTGTCTGAAAGTAAAATTGGCCAGGCATGTGGTTGTTGAAAGACTGTTTTTCCTTTTTTAGGCAAAGAATCACCTCTCCTGTGATAGAGTAATGAAGGAGGAGGTGTGATCTCTAAATCCACTGTCCTATTCACTATTCACCAATCAGAAATTTCTTGGGATATACAAGGGAGGAATGAAACAAGGAGCTCCCATATTCTGTCTGTCTATCTATCTATCTATCTATCTATCTATCTATCTATCTATCTATCTATCTATCTATCTATCTATCTGTCTGTCTGTCTGTCTGTCTAACTATCTATTTAACCACCTGTGTAAAGGAATATTTTGGGCTTTGAGTTTCAAGAGAATCATAGACCATCTATTTATTGCTTAAATACCAGCCTAATCAATGAACTGATAGTCTTATCCCCAAACATGTCTTTCAAATATTTTTATTTATAACTGTGTTACATATATATATATGCATATGGATATAAATATATTCTATAATATTCGTTATATTTTGCATGTGCACATATGCATCCACCTGCACATATATTTATGTGCAATTGCATATGCTTCTTTTAAGTCAAGTTCATTTTACTTTGTTAAAAATTTTACTTCCACTTTTTTTAAACCTTTACCTTCCATCTTAGAATCAATATTGTGTATTGATTCTAAGGAAGAAGAGCAGTAAGGGCTAGGCAATGGAGGTTAAGTGACTTATCCAGGGTCACAAAGCTAGGAAGTGTCTAAGGCCATATTTGACCCTAGGACCTCCCATCTCTAGGCCTGACTATTAATCCACTGAGCCACCTAGCTGTCCTCTACTTTTACTTTTTAAAATTTCCTTGATTTAAGCATTTTACTCCCTTATGACTCTCTTTACTGCTATAAATATTTTATAAATTTAACAAATGGTTTTGATGGGTAGAATTTCACCTGGTGTAAGCCCCCTACATACGGAGCCTGTTTAATTAAGCTCAATATCTGGTGGCAGGGAATTCTGTTTCTAAATTCATATTTGAAAATTTTCTCATTGGTTCCCTCATGTTTTGGGTTTTGAGAACTCATTGTCACCTTTTCACCCCTCTGAAGGATTAGAGTAGATCTGCTAGAGTGGAGTGATAAAGGAGGAAAAAGCTGAAGCTAAGTTGAAAACATCATTTTCTTTTATGACTCATTTCATTTCTTCCATTTTCTTATACTAGAGTTGTATGATAGTCCTTGGAGAGGCAAAATGGTACAGTGAGAACAATTTAGAAACAAAGGATATGGATTTATATTCTAACTCTCCTTATTGTTGGTAGGTTCCAAATGAATAACTTAAAATCTACTGAATTTTTAAGTTTTTTATGTTTAAAGCCTCTGGAGGTCATTAATTAATTGTCTAAGGTTCCTTTCAATTATAAACTTATGATATTTCTAAATAATCATTGTTATTTAAAATTACTCTTAGGATCCTGGATTTATTTACCATATGAGCTAAATTGGCATTCCCTTCTTCATTACTGATTCCAAAAATCTATGCTTATGTGTCATGCTTAACTATTCATTATCCTCTGACAAAATATGATTCTTTATCCACTGATTATTTGATTTACCAAAAGTCAAAGACCTAAACATTCAACTGTTTAAAATGTCACAAAATTTATTTCTAGTCCATGTTTCTGTAACGAAACATATACTCGTGTGCTGTGAATGGTGTAACAACCAGAATTTTAGAAAACACATCTACACTAGAAACCTTTTCAAATTTGATCTTAATTATTAACATTTTCACCTTGTTGACCCTCTTAAGTTTAAACAATCAACAAAATAATAAATCATAGCCTTATTTGTGCTATTTTCCAATTCCCAAAATGAAAATGCTCACACATCCTGAAAATTAATAATTGTTACTCTGTTCAAGCTGTTACCAGCAACCCTTGCACCCACAGCACTTGAATGAATTTTTTTGGCATTGGAAATGCAGAGAATTTTAGACCCCATCTAAGACAATAGAGAATATTCCAATATGTTGTGTACATGTCGAAGACTTAGTTTCCTGATGCTAGCACTCCTTTAATTTTACATTCCCAAAAGAGTACTTGGTCTGGCTGACACATATTCTTCTTTTTGCCTATCAATTCTGTTTATTCTTACTCTGGAAAGCCATAAACTACATAGCATAATTGCAAAATCACTACCTTGTCAACACTCTTCCCTTGAAATTTTCCGTGCAAATGATAAATAGGACAAATGCAATTTAACAGCTAAAAAACTGAAGGAGCAAGAAAATAAAGGGTGTGATTGCTGATACATACAGTATGAGAATTTTATTGCAATCAGAAATTAGCAGAAACTTTGACTTTGGAAAGAATATTTATGGAAAGAATTTATATATTCCATGAAAACCATATCAGAACCAGAGGGAAACATTATCCCTAAGGTAAAAGGGAATGTCAAGGCCATCTATCACCCCTGAAAACAAACTCACATCTTCTCTATAGCACCATTCCCACAAATGATCATTCCCATTATTTTAGCCAATGTTTTGCATTTAATTAGCATTTACTAACTCCTAGTAGATTAATTGATTGATTAATTAGATGATTGATTATTGTACTGATGGCTAATCTCTTAAATTCAATGCCCCAATTCTCCCATTATCATCACTCTTTTCTGCCATTACTTGAATACCTCCAATAACAGGCAACACATTACCTTTGAAGGTAGCCCACTCTACCTTAAGATATTAGTAATTATTATAAATTTATTTCTGATGTTGATGTACTTTGTAATTCTATACTGCTCTCATGGTGGTGGGACCAAGAAAGCATGTCTCAGTACTTCATCACTATTTAACTCTAACAATCCTCTGGATTTTCAACTGGTATATATATATATATATATAAAGAGAGAGAGAGAAAGAGGGAGGGAGAGAGATATATCAATTTTCTTTTCTTTTCCATTAATCTTTTCTGTTATATGCTCAATGAATTTAAACAAAGTAGCAAAGTAGCATAAAACTAGTAAATATAGCAATGCATCTCTTTCCCCCCTAAATCTTTATTCCTCTATTTCTCTATTTGAAAGGAAAGATATGTAAGCCATCTTTGTTTAATGAATTTAATTTGTATATACTAAGACAAATTTTCCTGTATACTATGAATTTTTTTTGGGGGGGGGAAGAGAAGGAGAGTTTTAATATGCCACTTGATATATTAAACCCAAAAAATCTGAATTGCTAATATTTGATCATTCTATAGTAGCAATTCCTTTTTTTATGTGTCTTAGAGTAGATAGCTGATAAGATTAACATCAACCTTCCAATTCTCTAATTCTGAACTTTCTTTTTAAATTGTGCTTTACTTAACTATGGTAATCATTGGATAATAAATGAACAGTTGGTCATTATTAGGAATATCTAGCTAGATTAAATAATGATTTATAATAGATGACAATGGGCAAATCATATCACCTCTCAATCCCTCAAATGAATAATTGAATGCATAAATATATGAAATAATAGATGAATGAATGAATAATGGTTAAATATTTGTTATGTGCTAAGATTTTGATAAGCATTGAACCTGTAAATCGAAAAAAGCTACATAGTGCCTGCCCTCAAGGAATTCAAACTCTAATGGGAAGAGAACACATAAAAGAAAGGACTTCAATAGGACAAATATCTACTCTCAAGAGTCCTTAAGTTACATTAAGGGGTAGACAATGAATAGTGCAAGGGGTATATAGGATATGAGGGTAGGAGGGAAGGTAAGACCTGGAGGAAGTTAGAAGGCTGTGGCAAGATACACTGTGACCCTCAAACCTATTCCATTTCACTATAAGGAATACAATTGGACCCTCTAATCTTATTTTAGCTAAGTGAGCAATCAAGTTGTATAAAAGGTGCTAATCTTCACTGGCAGAGAGATTTTCCTTATCAGAAATTTCTAACACTAATAAATTTCACTGGGGTAATAATAAAAAAAAATTTGAAACAAGGCACCAGACCAACATTTCTAGGTAGGTGAAGAATGGTGCAATGGAGAGGAAAATGAAATCAATATTTCTGCATTTACAAGCCCCTCATAACCTCAAGGTGTAAGGCTTCTCTCATTGCAGCCCATCAGAAAATGTTTCAAAGAAATTACAAGATTGAGAACACAAGCATAGCTCCACTTCAGCTGCACACTCCTTGTTTAATAATGTACATTTCTGATAGTGATTGATGGGTGTGATGGTTCATATATTAAAGTACCTCAATAGAAAGATTAGATTCAATTTTTTTTCTCCTTCTCAGCTGAGTAGGTCTATCAATTCCAGGCATTTATCTGCAGGTCTGATACCAGGGTACCTGTCAGAGATATACTTAAAGGTCAGCAAGATTACAATTAATTTTGAAGAGCTTTGAGGTGGAGGTGGATAAACACAATTAACCCCTTGTGGGCGGATAGTACAAAAGCAGAGGGATGAACTTATTTCGTCAACTACCAACAAAATATGAGAATCTCTGAGACTCTAGCCTGACATGGAACTGACTGAAAAGCCTTAAAAGTAGTTACTCAGGCTTAACTTCAAAGTCTTGAATTAGACAAATATTCTCTGCCCATCAAGACTTCCCATCCCATATTGGACAGATCTAAATTTCATTGAATCATTTTGCCTGCTTATTTTCCCTTTCAGCCAGGAAATCTTTGTGCAACTTCCAAATGGTGAAGATGTGTTTTAGGACAAAATACAAGAGGTACAATTTATCTTCTGTGGGATATCCCTCCATACATTTCATTTTGGCATTCATTCAAAGACATTTATGTTTCTTTTTATTTCCAGGCTAAGAATCCCCAATTCTTAGTAAAGATCTTGTCATAATATTGCATCCTATTAATTGACCATCCCTGATAACACTCAATCAAAACATGATTCAATGAAAATTTGCTATGTTGCTACTATGAACCTACGGGGTTCCATGCCCTGTACTGCTAAACATATAAAGAAAACATTGAACAATATATCCTCAAGGAGATTGCATTTTACCTCTTTTGGATATACTCATCTTTATATATTCCTTCCTAAAATGTTGTGACCAGAAAGGAAAACAATATTCAATATGAGGATTGAGGAGATCCCAGGACCATTGATGATCATCTACTATATATTAGACAGTATTAGACAGTGTGCCTTTCTGATGGTATTTCTGTTGAAATGAGCATTCAAAAAGAAGATAGACAAGTTTCATTTTAAATTATTCTAAGCCCTGGGAGACTACATCTCCCAGGACTCCCTGTTACAACTTCCCCCGATACCTCCCACTGCCTTTGTGAGAAGTGTTGGAGAAAGTATAAAGGAAAGAGTTTTGGCACCTTTTTGCCATCTCTATCCTAGAGACTCTCTCGAGCCCAGAGCCTAGCTGATGCTCTCTACCCTGGACCTTGCAGAGCTCTCAGAAAGCCTCTTTTGGCACCTTTTTTTCCATTCTATCTACCTCTTAGTTTTCCCTAGACCTTCCCTTTTCTAATTTAAATAAAACCTAGCTATTCTAAACCCTAAGTTGCTCTCTGATCTTTTATTTAAGCCCTGAAGGGTTCTGGTCAATTTCCCCATGCCCAGGCTGGGGACCACTATCTTCCTTTCCCTTCTTCTACCTTCCTCTCTCCTTTCTCCCATCCATCCAACCTACCTTCCTCCCTTCAACCTCCCATTTTTATGGTGACTCTGGTAGAACCTGAGCCTGCCTGCCTGACTGCCTGCTGACTATCCTGCCTGCCTTTTTGTAAAATTTTTGTATTTTCTTAAATGTATTATTGCTTTTATACATCCATTATTTTATCTCATTTGCACTTACACTGTGGATCATAGCTAAGCTAAGAGGAGATGCATCTAAATTCTTGGGTAAGAACATTTATATTCTACCCCTCCTTAAGTTGCATAAATTGCAACATAGCATATATGTATATATTTTTTCTCATAGTCACTAATTATAGGATATATATGTATATATATATGTATATATATGAATTTTAGCACATTTAAAAAAATTGCATGTGCAGTTTTTTATTTGAAGCACATGTTATCTAAATTAAGAGTTTTTGATTTTTAGATTGGTGTAGGTTTAGTATAACCATTTATTTTAACTGTAACTGCTTACCCAAAAACCTTAGATTACTGAAACTGCCATTGATATTTAACCAACATGGTATTTTGCACATATGTCTGATTCAAAGAAATGGGATCAACAAAGGAGCATAGATTTCATCTATACAATGCCAAAGAAGCACAAATATCTATATAGTGCCAAAGCAGCACGTACTTAACCTGACTGATGCCCAACGAGCACACAGGTCAAATAAACTAATCTTGCAGAGAATTGCTAAGACTTCTATGCCAATAAAAAGGACTAGAACCTAGTGTGAGAATGGAGGTTGTGATGCTTAACATACATTAAGATGTAGGACTCCTTGAACAACACTCGTTGTGAAAATTTATATCAAGTACCTAATAATTGGCAATTCTGGTGCCATATTCTATCCCTGAGAAGAATATGAAGAAAAAAGAAAAGAAGAAATTATGTAATATCAGACCAATAAATAAAAATCGAGTCCTTTTTTCTAAATTTCTTGCTATGGTTGTTGACTGTGGTCCTGGCTGCTAAGTGGGTATGTGCATGATATCAGGCTTGGATTGCTTTAATTGGACATTATTCAAAGACCTAATGTGATTTTTTTTTCTTATTTAGAACTTTTTTCATATAAAACTTAGAATTGGATGTTTAGAATTTTCATCCACTGGTTATCTTGCTTTTTTGTGCTAATTTTCCTGATGAATTTGATGGGCAGTGATTGAGATGCCTCCTGCCTCAGCCATATATCCCTCTGTGATCTCATTGTTTCTTTTTATCCTCCTCAGGGGGAATATCATTTTATTTCATATAGAGAGTTTAAGTTATTTTAGGAAAAGAGATTTACTACCTACTGGAATCCAAATGGAGATTCCTGTGGAGACCACATGGTGAATATATGTTGATCCAGGAGCCTAAAAGAACAACCAGATGTGCAAAATTTTGAACTTTAGGGGGTTTTCAATTCATTTGTCTGGTTTTCAATTCATTTGTCTTATTGAAATTCGTTTGTTTTGTTAAATTGATCTGTTTTCTTTAAATGCATTTGTTTTATGTATGTATGTAT
>NC_058131.1:13400735-13446301 GCF_016433145.1 Gracilinanus agilis | reverse complement strand
GAAAGAAAGAAAGGAGAAAGGAAGAGAGAGAGAAAAAGAGAGAGAAAGGAGAAAGGAAGAGAGAAAGAAAGAAAGAAAGAAGGAAGAAAGAAAGGAAGAAAGAAAGAAGAGAAAGGAAGGAAGGAAGAGGACAAAAAGAAGAAAGAGAAAATGGTCAAAATGTTTTAGCAGAGAACCTTGATGTAACGTTTTCACATTTTAGCACTGACCAGGGAACTTTTAAAGATGAAAAGACATTATTATAAATTGAAACTTAAGATTCATATATTCCTTTTCTATGCTACCACAGGGATCACCTAGTTCAAAATCTCAATATACAGATCTGTAAAGTAAGACCAGCAAAGGGAAGTGAGGCTAATAAGTAATATATAAAGGAATTGAAGTGAATTCTTCTCACTTTCCACCTAGAATACTTTGCACTAGAGTTGGAAATATGGCTAAGGAGAGGTGGGGGGATAGGGATGGAAACAAGCACTTTTTCTTAGTCCTGGGAAGTTAGCTGTGTCCTGAAAATTTATGAAGGCTTTATGTGGAAGAAAATAATCTTTTGCCTTGCTTTAAAATGAATTATGAAGTTGTAGCTTGGTGTGGGAAAATTGCTTTGGAAGATCATAATATTATTCTTCAAATAGTTATCTATCTTCCCAGTAACTAATGGCAAAGCTTTCCATTCTTTGGGCCTGAAAGAATTACAGGAAGAAAAGATGATTCTATTAATGTATTTTTATATCTTATACATTGGACATTCCAGGGAGGGAATGGAATGGGTTTTATGACTCCCAATTTCAGTTTCTGAATTGCCATTTGCAATTATTAAGCAACATGTATAAGCCTGTTATCAAATGCTGTGATTATCAAAGAATTATTTATTATGTGCTAGAAGTGATCTTACAAGTCATTAAATTTAATTATCTCATTTTGCAAATGTGGAAACTGAGGCAGAGTGAGTTTAAATGACTTCTTTCATGTCACAACAGATACTAAATAACTGAGGCAGAAGGTGAACTCTGGTATTTCTGCTAAGTCCAGTTCCTATCTTTTAGTCAACCTCAATTTGATAAACATTTGCTTTGGAGGAGAGAAATAGTCCCTAGGTTTGCTATCACAGGAGTTTTCATTATGGTCCTGCCACTCACTGATCATGTAAACTAGGACAAATAATTATCAATTTAATGCTCAATTTTTCCATTTTTTAAAATCAACGCCATGATCAATACACTGTTAGTGGAGCTGTGAACTGCTACAACTATTCTAGAGGGCAAATGGAACCCTGACTAAAAGGCCATAAAACTCTACATGACCTTTGATCCAGCAATACCACTATTAGGTCTGTATCCTAAAAAGATAAAAGACAGGAAAAAAGGACCCATTTGTGTACAAAATATTTATAGTAGCTCATTTTGTGGTGGCAAAGAACTGGAAACTAAAGGGATGGCCAAACAAGTTGTGGTTTGTGACTCTAATACTATTGTGTCACAAGAAATGATGAAGTAGAAAATCATGAGAAAGCTGGAATTTTATGAAGTGATACAAAATGAAGTGAATAGTGCAGGGAGAACATTGTACAGTAAAAGTAATAGAGTACAATGATCAATTGTGAATTACTTAATTATTATCAATAAGGCAAGGATTAAGGTCATCTCCAAGAGACAAAAAAAGGCTATGCACCACTGAAAATATCCTTCATTTTATTTCTTCCATGATTTCTTTCTCTTGTGGAGGCAACATATGTCTTCTTTCAAAACATTATGAACTTGGAAATATATAAACATGTATTATAAGATAACACATGTACAACCTGAATTATATTACCTACCATCTTGGGAGTGGGGTTGGAAGGAAGGAGAGAATGTGGATTACAAAATATCAGAAAATTACTATTGAAAATTGGATCTAGGGGGCAGCTCAGTGGATTGAGAGCAAGGCCTGGAGATAGGAGGTCCTAGGTTCAAATTTGACTTCAGACAATTCCCAGCTGTGTGACCCTGGGCAAGTCACTTGACCCCCATTGCCTACCCTTACCACTCTTTTGCCTTGGAGTCAATATTGACTCCAAGATGGAAGGTAAGAGTTTAAAAAAAAAAGGAAAAAAAAAAGAAAATTGGATCTATATATCTGGAAAAAATTCAATTGATTTAAAAATGAAAAATGAAATAAAATCAATACAAGTTTGATGTCCTTAGTTGTTTTTTTTAATAATTCTATGTGGTTTAACCTATGAACTTATTAAGTTCCTAATATTTACCAAGCTCTTTACTAGATGTTAGAGACAAAAGGGAACATGAAATATTTCTGATCTTCAAGAAGCTTTATTTTTTATTAGAGGGATAGATGTTGTACATGAGTAGATCCATAACATATAGAAGGCAATCAAATGAAGGAGAGGTGGCTCATAATTCGGGTTAATAGGATTATCAATGTGGGCCTAGAAGAGATCTAAGGAATAATCTCATTCTTCCAATTTTTTTTCAAATGAGGAAATTGAAGTCACTTGAAATGAAATAGAATATCCTAAATCTCACAGATATTGCATTGTGGAGCTTAACTTTCATCCCAGATTCACTGACTATTCTAGCCCTCTTTGTGCTTCCTAACTCTCTCTTTCACTCTTAAAGAGAAAGAGAAATGCCTTGTGTAGGAAGGAGGTGACCATCGTTCTGTGTTTCAAAGGATACAGCAAAACAAGAGGAGAAGGAATTATGGGAGACAATTATGGAAGCCAGAGATGGAATGTCACTGATGAGGAACAGCCAAGAGAGCAGTCAGCTGCCTGGGTTTTTCCCAATTAAGTATTTCTTGTGCTTTTTTCCTTTTTCTTCTTCTTAAAGTTCAAGTCCAGGGAAACTTTGGGTAACCTCCCCAGTGACAGGCTCTGGGAGGCTTCTCAAAATAGGCTTAAAACCACCACGTCTGCTTTTGCCCAAATGACAGGTCTTCAAAGCAAAGAACGACTATTCTTGACTCAAGATCTGTCTCTGAAAGCTGCCGCCCCTATGAGAGACCTTAATTACAGTGAACTCACAGTACTGCCACTCAATAAGGACATAGCAGGGAGCCCACAAGGTCCCTGTCAGTTTCCTATGTAGGCTAAGCCCAGCTTATCACCAAATTAGGTTTTAAACAGACCTTCTTCTTAGGAGCACACAGCTGGGTTTCTCAACCTTTAAAGTTGCTGCTCATTACACAGCTTTAAAAACAAGTGACAGGCCTAATTAGTAACCAGGCTTGGCTAGCACAATCTGGGATCTCGATTTAACATTTATATTTTTGAGTACTTATAAGAATCTGATTCTTCAGGGATGGAGGTAGTATGGCAGTGTGGTTAGAGGACTGGCCCCAAAGTCAGGAACATCTTTTGAGTCCTTCCTTTACTATTTGTGGACTATGAAGCCCTGGCCAAGGAATTTAACATACCCTTGTTATCTAAGGAGCTAATTTGAGGAGAAGTTACTCACCAGTATTGCTAGAGGGTGTTTCCTCTTCTGGAAGTTTCCTATATTAGTAAAATCCTATATAGTTACCCCATTCCTATTGAAAGAAGCAACTGTGACTTTGTGGTTAAGAATGTCTAGCTTGGAGTCAAGAGGGCCTGATTTCAATTGCAGCCTCAGATACTTTGCTATATGACCTTGGGCTAGTCACTTGACCTGTGATTGCCTAACAAAAAGATCCTCTGGTGAAGGAAGTGTCAAACTACTCCAGTATCCTTGCCAAGAAAACTACATGGATAGCTATCCTCTATGTGGTGAGCAAAGTATAGACATACAGAATGACTGAAACACCAAATTATCATTGAGTGAAACTAGAGAAAATCCTAATAAGGAGAGAATCTTTTGTGAAGACACTATTCAAAGTTAAGCACTCAAACCTGAAGATGATTCCTCCTTTAGAAAGATGATATTTGCATCTATAAGCATTGAAGGAGTAAGTGATTTGCCAAGGTTAATGCAATCACTAAATGTCAGAGGTGCGAACTGATTCCAGGTTTCTCAACCTATCCAACATATAGTGGGGAAATATACTTAGGTGAAAAAGCTGCTAATGATCTTCCAAGTTGATTCCACAGAAGGGGTCTTAGTGTTTTTATTTTTCTTCTTTTTCTTCTATTAAATCTTGCCTTAGGTCTTATTGAGCTCAGCTGCAGGATGGAAACTTTACATGTAAACATTGCTGCCTTCATTGGAATGTAAGCCAGTGTCCTGGGACCCATCTCTTCTCTTCTCCCTCTGAACTACTTTACTTGGTGATCTCATTAGGTTCCAATGATTTAATTAACATCTCTATCTATACTAATGATTCTCAAATCTGTCAATTCTTGTCCAACCTTTTGGATAACCATTAACCTCTCATTGCCAATTGTCTTTAGATATTGGGAACTGGATTCCAGTAGACATATCAAACCCAGTTTATCCAAAAGTAAACTTGTCATCTGTCCCCAAAACCTGTTCTGAACTGCTACCTTTCATGTCACAGGAGAGGTCAACATCATCCTTCCAGTGTGTCAGGATCGCAGTCCCATCCCTTCATCATCTTTCAAGTTCCATATCCAATCTGATGTCAAGCTGTGTCAATTTCACCTTTGATTCATCTTTCAAATATATTCCCTTTTCTTTCTAAATACTATTACCATTCCAGCACAGGTCCTCATCAACCAATGCTGGAACAATTTATAATAGTCTGCTGGCCAGTCTCATTGGCTCATGTTTCTTCTTATGCAAGTGAATTTCCTAAATCATTGATTCTATCTTATCATCCTCATATTTATTAAAAATCATTAGCTCCTGGGTAGCTCAGTGGATTGAGAGCCAGGCCTAGAGATGGGAGGTCCTAGGTTCAAATCTGACCTCAGACACTTCCTAGCTGGGTGACCCTGGGCAAGTCACTTGACCCCCATTGCTCACCCTTACCACTATTCCACCTAGAAGCCAATACCCAGAAGTTAAGGGTTTAAAAAAAATCATTAGCTCCCTATCACTTCTAGAATCAAGCACAAAATCTGCTGCTGGGTGTTTAAGGAGCTTCATAATTTAACCCTCTCCCACCTTTATAGTCTTTTCACACTTTGCTCCCCAACACAAACTCTTTGATCTGGTGGCATTGGGCTCCTGGCTGTCCTGAGAACA
Source organism: Gracilinanus agilis (assembly GCF_016433145.1). Classification (NCBI taxonomy): domain Eukaryota; kingdom Metazoa; phylum Chordata; class Mammalia; order Didelphimorphia; family Didelphidae; genus Gracilinanus; species Gracilinanus agilis. The sequence continues at coordinate 13,441,178 of NC_058131.1, read as the reverse complement.
AGACATTCCATTTTTATTCTCTGGGCATTTTCTTGTAAAACTTTCCCTTCTCTACTGTGCCTACTGACTCCTATAGCTTCCTTTAACTCCCAAATAAAATTTGATCTTTAACAAGAAACTTTTTATAATCTTTTTTTTATTTTTTTTAAACCTTTAGCTTCCATTTTGGAATCAATACTATGGATTAGTTCCAAGGCAGAAGAATGGTAAGGGCTAGGTAATGGGGGCTAAGTGACTTGCTCAGGGTCACACAGCTAGGAAGTGTCTGAGGCCAGTTTGAATATAGGACCTCCCATCTCTAAGCCTGGCTCTCAACCCACTGAGCCACTAAGCTATCCCCAATTCTTATTTCTAATGCCTCCCTGCTCTTATTTACCATTAACCATCTGTATAGCTTGTTTGATTTTGGTTTCCACCACTATATTGTGAGTTTCTTGAGTGCGTGGACTGTTGTTGTCTTTTTTGAATCCTCAGTGCTTACCAAAATAACTGGCCAATAGTCAGTGTTTAACGTATTTATAATGAATAACTGACTTATTAAAAACTGAAGTTCAAAATGGTTAAGTGATTTCTCTAGGCCACACACATAGGAAGTGTCTGAGGTTAGATTTGAACCCATTCCCTCTAATTTCAAAGGCAGTGACTTTTCAAATATGCCACTTTGCACATTAGATTGAAATTTTGAAGAAAAGTAAAAAATTTAAAAATCTTTAAAAATTGTCACCATAAATCCAAGTAGCACACCAAATATCAAAGCAATACAAAAAATCAAATAAGCTGGTGCTTATTACATCCATATTAAAGGAGTTCATTCTCTCCTAATATGGGATAGAAAATTAAAAAATGAAATAAAATAAAATTTTAAAAAATACACCTAAAGGATTTTAATACAACACAACGTGTGGCAGACATTGACCTGGAAAGAATATTAGAAGGAAAGGTGAGCCATCAGGGCGAATTGTTAAATGCAAGGGTCAAATACTACTATGGCAGAAACAATTTGAGGGAATTACCAAAAATCAGTAGGAATTAGCTGGATGATTACAATATTATATAGTGAGTATGTCAGTACAAAATTTAATTCAAATCACAAAGAATAACAACCGAATAAGTAGAGTGTAATCCAGAAAACAAAATTATATCAAAGATTACAAATTGATTTAATCAACCATGTAAAATAAGTTACAAGGTCAAGGTAAAATTGTCAGAAGATGAAAAAATTTTTTGTCATTAAACTAGATCATGATTATATTGAACTTTATGCAGAAATTTTCATTAATTCATTAATCTAATTTCATTTTATATTTGAGGAAACTGAGGAAAATATATGTTACTAGGTCAACTAAAAAAAAAAAAGAAAGCATGAACCAGTTTTATAGCATGTTATTTTTCTAAGTGTAAAAAACTGATTTTTTGATTGTATAGTGAAATATTCTTAATAAAAACCAAGAAGAGCATAATGTTGAAGGCTGAGATACAACAAAATCATGAGAGGAAAAACTTTTTAAAAGACAGATGCAGAAAATTTCTCATTATCTATACGTTCATAATAGGTCCCATGAATGAAAGCATGAATTGTATTAATTGAGAGGCAGAAAGCTTATCTATCATTACTATTATAAATACAGAAGAGTTATTTATTATGATATTTAAAGAGACTCAAACATAAGACAAGCACTACAATGTTAGATACCCACATATAGTCCATTTAAAAATTCCATTAATAAAATAATGCCAATAATTATTCATGTAAAATGGAGCATCATCAAAGACATAAACTAAGCCCCTTAGATTTCTATTTTTAAATCATCATTATCATTTCTAAATAGAACTATCAAATAATGACAACGATACCATTTAGATAGGGCTTTAATATTTGCAACATGTTTTACAAATATCATCTAATTTTATCTTATGAAAACTCCTGGTATTTAAGTGAGATTATTATTCACCTTTTACAGATAAGGAAGTTTAGCTTCAATGTTAAAGAGGGAGTTGAACCAAAATACCTTATTTGCCATTTCAGATTCAGTAAATGGATAAGGTCAAGTTACATGGCTTCATGAGCTCTGGGTGGGAGCAACAGATATCATCTCCTCATGGATTTATTTTCTAATTTTATAAAATGACATTTGGGCATGATAAGCATAATATTTTTAATATAAGTTAAGGGAAATAGATACTCAAAGCTTTTAGCTTAACCACAGAAATCAGTTGAATCAATGGACAAAGATAATAATTTTAAAAAATGTTATCTGTCTTCAGAATTAAAATTATAATATTGAAAAAGAAAAAAAAATATTGGCTTAGAATATTTGGCATCATTTAAGCAGCTTATAATTTTCTAAAATGATTTTATTTTTTTCAATTTTCAGTCCAGTTCATTATCCACCTGTATATTTGATCCCAGTTATGCACAAATTGTCTAGATCCAATTACATGTTAAAAAATAATATGAATTACTTTAAAAATAACATGTATTCATGCTAACGTAACAAAAACTTGACTTCCAGTTAAATTCATTGATTTTTTTAATGTCTGTTACATGATCTTCAAATCACTTTTTGACATCACAATCAATTGCCTTTTAAGTATCTTTTATTTTTACTTCGCTCTGTACTCTGATACTTTTCCCTTTCTATGGAATGCATTTTTCTTCCCATACATATTACATCTTGTAAATGTGTTCTTTGATTCATGCTTCTTTGTACTATCAAGGGAATCAAATATCATGCCAATGCCATTTTACTATCAATAAGATGAGTTCTGAATGCAAAGACAAACATCATCATTGGAGTTTTTATACCTCTTGACCAGTTTTGTTTTGATTTTCCCCCCTTTAAATGCTGATATTAGAAATTTTGTTCTTCCTAGGACAAAGAGCAAGTGTAAGCAGCTCCTTACATTGAGAAGACAGCAAGGAACTTCCTTCTATTAGACAACATAATATTGATGGCACTGGTTGACTCCTCAGACAGAAAAAAAAAATTGGTACTCAGATAAGGGACATGACTTCAATATTAAAAACAAGGAATATACATTAAGAGGAATATTCATTCTCAACTTTGTCAAATTTCCAAATCAAATGCTTTCTTTTCTCCTTAACAATCCTTCTGTGATGGTGGTAAACCATTATGCCTACTCTCTCCAACACATACATACACATGCACATACACATATGTGTCTATATGACTATATAAAAGTATATGGCCATATATTGCCATATGTAAATGCAGAAGTAAATTTAATAAGGTTTTTCAAGTTTTATTAGTCAGAAGTAATCAAATATCCAGAAGATCTCAACCAAAACAAAGGGATCAAGACTTGTACTGTAGAAGTAGATTCAATCATCTTTGTGTGATTCTGTGTTTTTTTTTTTTAATAAGAAAGTCCAGTCTTAAAACTAAAAGCAAATACTTAATGTTCTACTGCTGAGATATCCATTCTCATTTACTTTCTAGATATACATCCATGCCTTTCAAGACAAGTACATAAATAATTTAAATATCAATCCTTCATACTATTCTCCTTTTGCATACAAATGCATGATAAGGGAGGGTGAGATGGAAAAATGGAACAAAACATTTCCTAAAAATAAGATTTTAGTTACCAATAAATCAATGTACATATATTAAATATTTATGTATCAAAACTACATTAAGAATTGAAGATCCAAAAAGAAGCAAAGGCAATTCCTGTCTTCAAGAAGCTTACAATTTAATGGTGGAGACAACTTGCAAACAATAAAGCAAACAGTATATAGTATAAATTAAGAAATAATTGAGTGGGAAGATACTGGAATGTAAAGATGTTAGGGAAGATTTCCATTTGAAGGAAGATTTTAACTGAAACTTAAAAAGAGCCTCAGAGGTCAATAATTAAATAAGGGCAGAAAAAAAACATTCCAGGCATGTTGTGGGCGTGCTGGCAGCAGTCAAAGAAACTATCTGGAGCTAAGAGATGGAGTATCTTGTTTGTGGAAAGCTTAGAAATTCTGTCCAGCCCGGTTCCCTGGATTGAAGATGACATGGGTTAAGTTATGTGAAAGAAGAGTGAAAAAAATGAAATTTCTAGATTATAAAGGGCTTCGATTAATAAACTGATTGTTTTCTATTTATCCCTGAAAACTATAGCATAGAAGAAAAGTATAATGAAAAGCATTTGGATATGATTTGGTCAGACTCAGACTTTAGGAAAATTATATTAGTAGCTAAATAAAGAATGGGTTGGAATGGGGGGAAATGAGGAAGGTAGACATGGCAAAGGTTAAATTTACTGGTTGGACTTAAATTATGTGAAATAATGTGGTTTCAAAGTTATTATAGTTCAAGTTAGAAGTTTATTTACAAAATAAAGAGGAAACAGTAAGTAGAGGATGTGAGAGAGGTTAGAGAAAAATACCTATACTAGCCCTCTACCAGGAGGGCCTATAGTGAGTCACCATGAAGCTTCCTCCAAGATGGAAGCAAGAATTTCCTGTGAGGAGGTCTTTGGCCTTCAACTTGAACTTGAAGGAGCTCCAGCTTGGGACTTCAGACTGCTCTTGGATTTTTCCCTTAGAACTACCATGTGGGTGAATGAAAAAGAATGACTCCTTTTCCTAGTTTTTCTGAGAGGTACTAGCCTTCCAAGAAGCCCATGGTCTTGGAGGAGGCCTTGTGGCTAAAACCCTTTCCTCTGGGTACACTTTGCTGGGGCCTCTGTAGTCCTGCCTGGTTCAGAATGGGTCAGAGTAATTATCTTCTTTCTCTAATTTCCTTACTTTCACTCTTTCCTTCTATTTTACAAGTAAATTTCTAAAAAGTTATTCTGACTTGAGTAATAATTATGGCAACCACATTGTTCATAAATTTAGTCCTAACCCTTTAATATTTTACTCCTTACAGTAAGGAATACGTGCTCTTCATCATGTGAAAAAAAGGAGGTGGAGGTTAAAAGGAAGAGACAATAGCAGAAAGCACTTGAGAGATGAGCAATAAGAAGACTGAAAATGGAGTTAATGGGAATGGCCTCTTTTTTTGGTAGCATATGAGGCAAGACTCTCAGCTTAGAGATTGGGGTTAGGGGGAGTCGTGGGAGACATGAAAAGGTTTGTAAGAGCCACTGTGGAGAGGCTGGTAGTAAGTTGTTAAGGGAGGTGTAGTAGAATTGATTAGAAACAGTGAGGGGCATTTATGTAACATGAATTTATACTCAGCCCAGACTTATAATTTGCTTGGTTTTCTCTTTCTTCATTCAACAGTACTTATGTAGGAGTAAAGCAACAAATGGTGGGAAAGATCCAAGTATGAGACTTAGCTGGCCATAATCTACAATATGATAAAAAGGCTGGGCTTCAAGAGAGGAGGACTGTACTGAGTTTAATTGATTCACCCAGGAATCAAGAGAGGTAGAAGAGGAGAGAATGGGTAAAGCAAGGGAGACGTCCTGGGAAAGAATTGGCAGTTCAATGAATTAAAGGTTTTGATGTAGATGAAGAGTAGGCAGAAATCCAATATATTCTATAAGATAAGGACATTTCAGAATTCTTGAATATGGAGGTGGCCCATTTATGGGTGATGGCAGGATCAAGTGTATGACCATTTTTATGTTCAACAGAGTTGGAGTGGAAGAGTAGGGCATAGGAGAGGTGAATGTGTTAATGGACTGAGTGATTAGGGTCATTGAGGGACAATTATTATGCATGTTAATATCTCCTAATATGAGATCAGGAGTTGGGGAGAAGAAAAAAAATTATAGAAGCCAGGGATTGAAAATCATTGAGAAAGGAAGGGAAGTGACATGGGAATCAATGTGTAGACAACAGATATCAGAATTTTGCCTGGATAATATATATGAATAAGATCAACCAAAAGGAAGAGAAATTACTGAGGGATGGAGAAAGGAAAACCTGGAAGTGGCAATGGAGAGTGAGGCATAATGGGATTTGTCTGCCTTGGCCAGTGAGTCAAGGAGAATGAGCCAAGATGCAGCCAGTTCTAAGAAAAGTGACCAGGGAGACTGAGTCAATGAATTTCAGTAAGAGCTAGCAGATAGAAGGAGTGGAAGAATAATAAATTTAGGATAAAGGGAAGTTTGTTACCTATGGAACAGGTATTCCAGAGGACACAGTGGAACTGAAAAGTGGAGTAGTCAGAATTTTAAGTTGGGAGGATTGAGTAGGAAGAGAATAAGGAATTAAGAGGTTAGGGGTTTGGAATGAATTTGCATCATGATTTATAGGAGTTCACAATTTCTGGAATGTGTAAGGATGTGTGAGCTAGTTCATCACTGAATGGAGAGCATGACTCCTCTACCTCAAAAGACAGGAGAAGGAAATGAGAGAACGGAAGTTGACAAAAAAATGAATTTCTTCTTTGCACTAGAGATTCTCTACATCCAGTTTGGGGAAATGACTTGTCAGCAGGAAGTAGAAGACGCCTTGTGTTGGTACAAATGGAAGAATACTGAGGTCTTCACTCCTGAGTTGCCTGGATATGAGGCAACAGCAAGAACTAATGTGCAGATGGAAACTCTCCACCTGGCCCCTCACAGACTTTCTAAAAGGGACATGCTGTACACAGCAGAAGAGAGAAGGCTCAGGGCACTAGCTCATGTAATAGAGTTTCACAAAATTTCCCTAGTTTCTTATATTTATACTACTAAGACTTCTTATTAATGTCAAAGTGAGGCTGTTTATCTTTTTATACTTTAGCTAATCTCAAAGCTGGGTAGCTGTGGCTAATGCTTGGAAAACTGAATGACAGGAATCACGATTTTATATCTTAAATATGCAACTTTCGGTGGGGAAAAATGTTACAGGTTTCGGCATCTACTCCCCCACCCCAAGTCAGCAATGGATAAATATATTTTGGCAAGGATCAGGATATTTGTGTTGGCATCTGGCTAAATAATAGCTTGGGGGGGGCAGCTGGGTAGCTCAGTGGATTGAGAGCCAGGTCTAGAGACTGGAAGTCCTAGGTTCAAATCTGACCTCAGATACATCCGAGCTGTGTGACCCTGGGCAAGTCATTTGACCCCCATTGCCTAGCCCTTACCATTCTTCTGCCTTGGAGCCAACAAACAGTATTGATTCCAAGATTGAAGGTGAGGGTTTTAAAACAATGGCTTGGGAGAGTATCTTTCACAGTAAGAAAATGCATAGGAAGAACATAGAGACACATGGGCTGAATCATAATCTGATGCAGAAAGAAGCCACCAGCACCAGGAGACCAATATTCTAGATGACTATGTGATGACATTCAATGAAAAAAAAAGTTTATCAGTTAACATGGCAATCAGAGGCTTTGCAGTATAATGAATATAAAGTCCACCCACAATGCAGGAAGCTGACATAGATTTCCCTCTCTGGGAGTTCCTTTTAACCAATGAAAGAATAGATGATCCCCCATTTACATCCTTAACTTAATTGCAAAAGCACTAGGGATGGGCAGCTGGGTAGCTCAGTGGAGTGAGAGTCAGGCCTAGAGACAGGAGGTCCTAGGTTCAAACCCGGCCTCAGCCACTTCCCAGCTGTGTGACCCTGGGCAAGTCACTTGACCCCCATGGCCCACCCTTACCACTCTTCCACCTATGAGCCAATACACTGAAGTACAAGGGTTTAAAAAAATAATGCAAGAATATGAAAAGGCAATTCTTAAGTGAGGAAATACAAGTGAAAATAATCATAAAATAATATTTTGCATCATTAATAAAATAATATAAATTAGAAACAACAGTGTGATTTTGCCTTGCCCACATCAAGACTGGCAGATAAAATTTGAAAATAACTGTAGAAGTGACTTTGGAACAGAGGCATATTAGTGGGATTGAGAATGTGTCCATACAGTCTAGAAAGAAATTTAAAATGCATCCTCCAATGTATCAAACTCTGAATTACTTATACTGAAATTAGGCATGTACCTTGACATGTACAACAAAACAAGTAAGTACTCATATGTAGAAGAATATGAATATTGAATATCACTCATATATAGGAATATTCATAACATGATTTATTGTTATAGAAAATAACTGGAAAAGTAGCAATCTGTCAATTGAAAGTGGCTAAATAAATTGTGGTATAATAGAATTTTATCGAATCATCAAGAAAAAAGGAATATGAAAGATTTAGGAGGAAAAAAAAGTAACACCAATTAATTTAGATTAAAATGAACAGAAGCATGAGAATAATTTATGTGGTGACCATAACAATAATGTGAGGGGAAACAACTCTGAAAATCCTCATTATTTTGACTAAAGAAGTAGTGAAATATGACTTTAAATATGGAGAATGAAACATATTCCTCTTTAGGAGGGAAGTAGGCAGAGAGAGAGAGAGAGAGAGAGAGAGAGAGAGAGAGAGAGAGAGAGAGACAGAGACAGAGAGACAGAGAGAGAGACAGAGAGACAGAGAGACAAAGAGAGAGAGACAGAGAGAAACTAGAGTTATTGGAAATATGTTCATTCATACAATTAGACAACATGTTTATTTTCTTTTTGAGATTGTGATACATCTTATGTGAGTTCTACTGAATGAGGAGGGATGGAAGTTTTGCTGGGCAGTACTAATTATGAAAATATGGGATATTTTATCCATCTAAAATTTCTAAAGAAAATTGACACAGTGAATTCAGTGGAGGATAGGTCATTTAAATATATGAGCAAGAGATATGTATATACTTCTATTTTTTGAGATTATATTTTGTAAGATTAGCTATACATATATACTTGTGGTAATAAAATAATGGAAAATATTTTATAGTTATTTAATGTTTAAAAAGCTCATTTTATACTGAGAACAACCTGTGAGACAATTACTATTATTATTCCCATTTTACAGATGAAGCTGATACAGGAAGAATTTAAACAACTTTTTTACAATCATAAAATTAAAAGGTATCTTAGTCCAGAGTCAAATTCAACACATTTTGACCCTTGTTGAAACACTATATTCCATGCACAAACTAACTGCAATAGCAAATGGGCTTCACAAATGGTCTCGGTATAGGTGATGGGACTTGATATGAGATTTAAAGAAACCTAGGGATTCTAAGAATCAGAGCTGAGGGAAGAGAAACTAGAAACAAAGGAAATAAATTGGATGATGATGATGATGATGATGATGATGATGATGATGATGATGATGATGATGATACTCATATTTATAGAATAGTGGAATGTCCTCAAAGTGATGTACATATAAAAAGTGATTTTTCCCCTGTTAAGATTTTGTTTTTATTATCTTGGTTTTATACCAAGAGTCTTAGAGGAAAAATTTTTTATAATGATCGCACAGCAGTGTCCTACATGGGTTTCAAACCCAAGTCTTCCTGCCTCCTGGACCAATATCCAAAATTTCAGTTAGAGGGAACAGATAATTAAATATTTCCCTCCTTTAGCAGAATCTTAAGGGAAGAATGTGATGCTCACTTTCATTGTACTTAGTGTATCAGAATTTCATCCCATTAATACAAAAGACGATTCTATTCTGACAATGGGTATGGCATTTGAGGTTCAGATCGGATATATAGAAATGATAACAGTTTTAAAAGAACATTTTTCCCTTCGAAAATATCTCTGAAAAAGATTAAGAGCTTATCTTCATTCATTCTTACCTTCATTCTAAAATAGGAATGAGAGAAAACAATATACAAATATCTTGGATTTGAACCAAGTGATAAAAAAAAGTCACTATGGAATTCCTCTCAAAATTTCAGCACTTAGAACCATATGTACCTGCCAATTCATTTGGAAAAGGAACCTTGATACATCCATATAGCCCTTAAGGAATTTAACAAATGCCTTTGTCTGTTAATTTGGTCCTTTGGTGAGGATAGACTGTCAAACAATTCATCTTAACAGATTATGTTTTACTGAAGCTTTCAAAAGAAATTATATCTGTGTATATTTGTGTATGCACATATAAACACATGCAAATAACATATTTATGAAAAAGTACAAACAAACATGTTTACATACCTATGGACACATACCTATATTCTAGCCTTCAAAAACTGTCTCATGTAAGACAATATAAATAGGTGATTGATCAAGCATTATTACTCCAGGTAAGGTGAGAAGATATTTCTCTTAAGCAGGTCCAATTTGTGTGTGTGTGTGTGTGTGTGTGTGTGTGTGTGTGTTTCAGAAAGATAGCCAAACTGAACTAAACTGAAAAGTATATAAAGCACAAATTTGCTAAAGGAAAAAAAAAAAGGTGGCATTATATTCCTATGTCTCACATTAAGCAAGATGAGATGACAAATTTAAAATAAAATCACACATTTACAACACATTTTCTCAAGTAATTAAATCATTCTCATTCCTAAAAGTAATTCAATTAAAAATACTCATTAAACATCTACCATATGCAAGGTACTGATGTAGGGTGAGTGATTCATAGTTCCATTGGAAGTCTTCTGGCCATGTCCACATGACTACACACAGAGTAGCATCTAGAAGGAGACAGGCATCCCAATTTTGACCTCACTTACTCTCTTTGTGCCTGAGTCCAAGTTCTTTAACCTCTCAGATCCCTGCTTACCTTATCTCTGAAGTGGTGACTAAAACAAGAACAGCAACATGTTGTTACCTCAAAATATAATGATAAGGAAAATGTCTTACAAAACATAAAACCATATAAAAGACAACCATAGAGCTGTCACTCTTTGTCTAACAGGCAGTGATGAGCTAGTGTGAGTACTGCTGGAAAGACGTTTCACAGATGATTTTGTGAGAAATCTCCTGAAAAGAAGAGAGTAGGAAGGCATAGGTCTTTGCATGTTCCATCTTAAGAAGTAATATGCATGCAGAATAGACCACCTAGCTATTGGATTTTCCTGGTAGGATTTTGATGCCATTTTGCCTGCTCCTGAGTGACTAAAGCTAATGGAAGTGGCTTCTTCAATTCAGATTGATTTGTAAAAAAAGATATCTTGATTCTAAATTCAATATTATCTATATAATATGATTTACCTTTTTAGTTCTTTTCTGTCTTGCTGTTATCCAATAGTGCAATTTTTTTACATATTTTTACTCACAATAAATCAAAAACAATTACTTGCTATGTTTCTGGACATTGTCCTAGGTGCTAGAAATACAAAAAGAAGAAAAAGACTTGAGGAATTTAAAAGTCTAATTGGGAAGAAAATATGCAAACTAATACATTAAAAACACAAGCTATATGATGGATAAATAAGAAATAATCAAATGGGCAAAGTGATAAGAATTAAGACAGGTTGAGGAAAGATTCTAGTAAAAGAAAGTGTTCCAGTAGGGGTGGAAAGGAAACCAGGAAGGTTAGTAATCCAAAAAGAGGAAGGTAAAGAATCCAGGTGAAGATGATTGTCAGAAAACATGGCTAGAATCAAGGAAGGGATTTTCTTATTTTTAGAACAGCCAGGAGACCAGTGTCATTGAATCCAAGATTATATGTAGGAGACTAAAGCATAAGAAGCATTTAGGTGGCTTAGTGGAGAAAGTACTGAGCCCTGAAGTCAAGAAAACCTGAGTTCAAATCTGATCTTAGATATTTAATAGCTTTGTGACCCTAAGGAAACCACTTAACTTTTGTTTGCCTTAATTCACAGAAGAAACAATAAACCACTTCAGTATCTTTGCCAAGAAAACCTTATGAATAATATTGCTTGGAGACAATGAATAAAAACACTAAGAGCTGAATATAACTGAACAACTGGAAAGGTATAGATGGAGGCCAGATTACAATGTGCTTTCAATGACAGACAGTTTTGCATTTGATAATGTAGGCTATAAGAAGCTTGAATTTTAGTACACTGATGGAATGATTTTATTTGCACAGTAGGAAAATTACTTCATGTCTGAAAAAAGAATGGATTAGAGTGGAGAAAGTTTTGAGGTAGGGAGTTGATGAGATCACTAAATAAAATAGTATAGAGGAAGAAGATGACCTAGGATAGATTCTTGAGGGAATTGCATAGTTAAAGGGTATAATCTGGATCAGGATAAAACCCAGGATATAGAAGCTGATTAAATAAGTAGGAGGATAGCCAAGAGAAAGTAGAATCCTAAAAGCAAACAAAGGAACAAACAAAAACCGAAAGAGAATAGGATATCAAGAAGAGTGTGCTCAAAGATGTCAGAGGGTGCAGAGTGATCTAGAAGGACCTGATTGACATAGACCATTAGATTTGGCAGTTAAGTGATTTTTTTAATAACTTTGAAAAGCGCATTTTAGGCAAAATGATCAGGTGAGCAATTAAATTGTAAGAGTTTACTCTCCAAGTAGTCTAGGAAAATTTTCCTCCTTTAATTTGACTATTTTTTTAATTCCATTTTAAGTCCCTTTTCTATAAATAGTACTTCATTTCATTTTCTCATGTACTTATTCTTTGACATAGAGCCCTTAAGTTTATTCTTTCTTTAGTCTCTACATTCCTTATGGGATTATGTCTTAGGAACCTATTTTGGGTTCCCTTTTCTAAACATTTTGTTATTGCATTATATATCTTGTCCCCTAAGTCTCTTTATTCTCCTGAGCATCATACTGAGAGAAATACCAATTTCTTTAAGTGATAAAGAGGACAGAAAATTGCACTGTGGTAAACAATTCCATGTGTCCCTCACTGTGAGGTTTGCTTTTATTTCATGAAGGATCATTTTTCCCCACAGTCTATATTTCTTCATAGTTTTAGTTGCTTTGAGTAATGCTGATTCCCTTTCTTCTGAGGCAGGATGTGTGGTTTCTCAGTGCAACAAATCCCTTGAACTTATAATAATTGTAAATTCTCATTATTCATTTGTAGAATATTTATTTTACCCAAAAGGAGAGTTAGTAAGTGGTCCTCCTCCTCCCCCACCAATAAACTGTCTTTCCTTGCCTCTTTTTCAAAATTTCCTTTTGCTCTTCATCCATTCTCATGTAGGCACTCTATTTTCTGAGGCATAAGAATTGTTTTTCTTTAATTAGTCATTGCCTTAGAATATATCATATAATCCCTTCTATCTTCTACCTTCCTTCTGCCATTTTATGTATCCTTTAATTCCACAATTAATTTCCACAATACAAAACAAACAAAAAACATTGATTTACTTATAGGCAAGGTTTAGTCCCTGCTGTTTCAGAGACTCCCTTTCCTCCATCTTTTCTCCTAATAAGACTTCGGTTTTCACCTTTGCCTTCCTTCCTATGTATAAAACAAGAACAACAACAAACAGACAGACAGACAGACAGACAGACAGACAGACACACACACACACACACACACACAACTCCAGTCATTTTTTCTGTTATTTTAATTTTGTTGTCTTTTTTGTTCTTTCTTGAATTTCTTTTTCTTTTATCTTTTTCTTTTTGTTTTTCTTTTGCAAATAGCTTATTCCTATCTGGTTTTCTTTCTAGTCTTCCAACTAAAGAAAGGTTCTGCCTTTTGGTTTTGCAAGAAACATAGGGATGGTTGAGGAGAGAGAGAGAGGGAGCTAAGTTCTTTTTTTAAGCTTGTAGATCTTTTCATTCATTCTTATTGGCATATGGAAAATTAGCTGCTAATTAAGCACAATAAGGTTTAGCAATTAGTTTATTTTTTCCTGCTCTGAGTTTCTCATTTTTTCTACCTTATTAGGGTTCTTGATGTCTTAGTACATGGACATAGTTGAAATTGCTGTCACTTGTGAATAATTCTCATTTTAGATATGATTGAATTTCTATGGATCAGAGATAACCATCTTTTGGGGTCACATGATGTAGTTCAGAGGGTTTTTTCTACACATAACATAGAAGATCCTTCTTGAATTCTGTTACAAGGTTGTATACTGTTGCTTTCTTATACCTATTTTCTGATTCACAAACTTTTCTTAGATACCTAGAATGGGCTAGGTGCATAGAAGGCTACACACTTTAAGTAGTGGGACAGAAATAAAATAGGGGGGAAGTATTTAACAAGAATAAACTTCATAAATTGGTCATTTGATTATTGTCCTTCATACAACAACAACATAAAAGGACCAAAACTTTTGGTGATGTCTTTTAATTCATACATGAATTAGATTTAAGTGAGGCAGATTTTCCCCAAGTCGTGAGTCTCACTCTCTCTTTTATAATTATCCAACTTCATTGGCAAGACAAAAGAAGGATAATTACTGATGTCCAAAGAATCAGTGGATGATCTTTGTTTCTTCAATATCTAAGAAATGTCTAAGTGCTCCAAGTTCTAAGTTCTTCTGCCACATTCATGACTATTTTAATGACTTATTCTCCTCTATCCTTTCTGCCAAGTGGAAGTCTTCACATTCCTGGGGTGGATATTAAACCCCCGGAATGATTGAGGTTTGTTCCTTCAACCTATTTTAGCCTGCCTAACAAAATGGTTTGCAGGATGTGGCCACTGCATATGCTACAATTTTTGGAGTCACAGATGAGAGATGGGTGGAAGACAGATACCAAAGGGGAATGAGAAGCACTGAAAAGACTCCTTAAGCTGTCGCATCAGAAGTACTAGTCTTCCTTGAACACTCCATAGACAACGGACTTCAGGAATAGAAATATGAAGGCAAAGGGATTGAAGACAAAATAGTTGGGAGGGCAGCAGTTAAGTACATCAAGAAAAGCTTTATGTAGAATGAGCTCTTTAATATAAGTCTTGAAGAAAGAAACTATGAGGGAATCCTTTTTTTTTAAACACAACTTTTTTGTGTATTGGCTCCTTGGTGGAGGAGTGGTAAGGGTGGGCAATGGGGGTCAAGTGACTTGCCCAGAGTCACACAGCTGGGAAGAGTCTGAGGTCAGATTTGAACCTAGAACCTCCTGTCTCTAGGCCTGACTCTCAATCCACTGAGCCACCCAGCTGCCCCCGCTATGAGGGAATTCTGTGGAGCAGGAATATCAACTCAAGGACTTTGGCTAGTGTAATGAAAGGAAGGGATGGACAAGAAACTTGAAAGCTAGTTTTTGCGTGACAAAACAAAGGTGGTAATATTTTTGAATTAGAGTTCACAGGTAGCTGCTGAAGATTTGTGAACATGTGAGTAAAAAAGTGAGTTATGAAGGTAAAGCCCTTGAAAAAAGTATTAGTTCATTCTATTTACTCATATACCTAGCACAGTGCCTGGCACCTGGTGAGCACTTAAATAAATACTCATTGATAGATTAATTATCTGATTTTTGTGGGCTGGAATCATTATAAAGAGATCACGAGATTAGAACTTTTGTGGTGCTGGATTCCCTTTCCTTCCCATTATTCATTTATTGTTTAAGATGTTGTAAAAAATGCATGGGATATTGGGACATATGTTGGGAAAGTTAGGTGGCACAATGGTTAGAGTGCCAAGTCTGAAGTCAGGAAGACTGATTTTACTGAGTTCAAATGTGATCTCAGAAAGTTACTAGCTGTGTGACTTTGAGCAAGTCACTTAACCTTGTGACCTCAGTTTCCTAATTTGTAAAATGAGCTGGGAAAAAAATAACAAACCACTACATTATCTTTGCCAAGAAAAACCCAAATGTGGTCATGACAAGTCAGAGACAATTGAAATTACTGAACAAAAATGATATCTAAAACCACTGGGCATTAATTGACCCATATATAAAATAATGCCAGTAAAAGGAAATATTCTTTATGCTACTAGTAGAGTGATATTGTAATCAATCCACAATGACAGATGATTTCAAAGGAATAAAAATTCAACTTTGGAGACATGATGTTTTGTTCTTACAAAAGACTTACCTGCCTGATTACAATATAATTATAATAATACTGAGATGGCATATGAGCTAAGCAAATGGAAAATAGGCAGTCTGGGAGAAGGGAAAGATCTAGAGTGAGAAAGGTCATCCAAGATCAAGCCAGGGTTTTTGAATTAGCTTGATGCAGTAGGCAGAGGATTCTTCTGTCCTGAGCAGTGATACAAATATGGGAAGAGACACTATTTCCTATTTGTATTCTCAGCCATGACCAGAGTAAATTATCACTGTTACTGGTACTCCCCAGAGGAGAGATTGAGATGAGATGGCAATGTAAACCACATCGTCTGTGTCTGTGAATGAAGAATCTATTAGGTCCTGAGCACAGGCACAAATAAACTGAAATGTATGTACCAAGCTTGCAAAAAGAAAATGCTGAACACACTCACACACACACACACACACATACATACACACACACACAGAAAAAAAATATGTCTAGATGAAGATATTTATCAAAGTCTTCAGATTGTGCCATATATTAGGAACAGTTTATTATTCACACTGCTGCAACTGGAATAGATTGGACAGGAAAGTTTTGTGAATTTAGTGTAAATTCCTTTAAATAACTCCAAATTGGGAAGCACATAAATTAGCTATGTGCCAATTACACTGGCTTTGTTTTACTTTTCAGGGCATCCATCATTTTGTATGAATAGTAGAGATGACTTTGTGTTATTCTAAAAAAAGTTCATTTGCTTAAATTTGGTTGTAGTGAGAATGCAGGCAGAGAATGTTGGGGGATTTGTTCTCTTGAAGAATCTATCAACAACTTTCATCCCTTTAGGGATAGTAAAAGACATTAATGATGTGTGGAAATTGTCTGAGCTTTGTCTATGCTGTTTTTCATGTTCAAATCATTTTTCTTGGACAGAAACATTAATGGAATCTTTAAAGTGTGTGTTTAACAGAAAATAATATCCGACATAGAGTAAGAGGAACACTGGACTTTAGCCTTCATCTTGACATGTATCATATCTGTAATTTTTGGCAAGTCACTTACATCCTCTGAACATCACTGCTTTTATCAATTTCCCCTTTTCAATTTTTTTTTAAAAATATTACAGGTCTTCAGCAACCTTGCTCTGCTTAGGATGACTCCTGGAACCTGCTCTGTTGATGACCATGGACCTTGCTATGGTCATGGTTCCTTGAGGACTCCTATCATGTTCATTCCAATCCCCTTAATAGCATTCTTTTTCAACACATTTTCCCTTTTTCCAATATCCTCCCTCTCCTCTTTACTTTCAAGCTCTCTATTATGTTTTGTCTTCAGCTATTAGAATGTAAACTCCCTGAGAGAAGGCATTGCCTTATATTCTTCATTTAGTATACCCAGTACTTAGCCCAATGGCTTTTTAACATCTCTCTCTATGGCTGTCTGTTTACCTTGCTCATTCTCAAATCTAATCACCAAAAGTGTAAACAACTCCACTTAACTAGCAGGTTAGGAGGTCTGTGACTCACATGTGCTAGACTGAGTGACAAATCAGAATTTACTGACTGTGCCTTGCCTCCTGGGAAGTCCTAAGAAAAGCATCTGTTGTGATTGGATACGTAAACTAGGAGAAAGGCACAAGAAGTGTCACAAAAGAAGCCCCTTTAAAAGAGAGGTCAGTGACTTTAGTCTTTTTCTTCTTGTTTGTGGCTTGGACATGGAGGAGCATTGGACCTGGAGCCCTGAGACCTTGATGAGACTGTTCTTAAATCTTTCCCTTAGAACTACACATAGTGAGTGAAGAAGGCTGACTACCTTAGCCTCCAGAGGGGCCCTTGATTGGGAGAAGCTCTTCTGAATAATCCCCTTGTTAATTGGCTTTTAAGCTCTCTGGCTGGGCCTCTGGAGCGCTGCGGGAGTAAAGTCCAGACTTGAATACAAATCTAATTTGTTAAATTAGATCTCTTACTCTACCCTCTTCTCATCTCTCTATTTCTATCTCTCCTATATTTTGTAAATAAATTACTAAAATCATTTTAGGAGTTGGTATTTATTCAGTTCCTTGGTGAATGCACCTTTAAATATTAATATATCCAATCAAAAACTCCTCTCCCATATTATACTGTGTCGGTCCTTCTGTTTGTCTCTCTCAAGAAAATGACAAATGTAATTAAAAAGAGTCAATCACAATTAAAACAATTGGACAAAAAATCACAATCAACAAACATTTAGTAAGTTTTGTTCCAGAAATGTGATAAGCACCGGGGCAAAACAAAGCAAAACAAAACAAAAAAATAAAACAGCAAAATCATCTTTTGGTCAAGCAAAAGAAAGGTAGTGGCTTGAATCATGGGATTTTATAATAACATGAGAGGACAGGAAAGTTTGGAAGTGGATGGATTATGTACTTTTTAATTTAAAGCAAAATAGAGCATTTTAAAATTTTGATATTGTATGTAACAGGTTGCCATTTTATTTAGTAGACCATATAGTCAGACCAATGCTTAGGAAGATCACATTGTTAGCTATGCCAAGAATGGGAATGCAGTCCGATGATATTTGCATTAAAGGGATGTATCAGAAAGCCATTGAGACAACCTGACATGGAGAGTTAAAATTTAGTATTAGATTGGATGTGGAAGCAATGAGATAGAGGAGCTAAAGCCAACACAGATTATGAACTTGAGTGACTAGAATGAAGCTGTTGTTTTTGACAGTAGAAAGAGGCTGGTTATGTTGAAGGCTTGGTGAGAAAGATATTGAGATGAATTTGGGGATGTTGAGGAAATTGAGGTGCAAGAAGATTGTATGACTTAACTATGTAGTAAAGTGCCAAATTTGAGTTTAAATTTAGATATGTTGACTTTAGATTGTGGACTTGTTCCACCATCCCACTGTCCATAGGGACAAGTTACTTTTCATTTATAGTGGTGGGATTGGGCAGGGGTAGTGATATGAAGTATACCTAAATCTGTGATTGCATTGACTTTTGTCCAAATATCACATATATGTTCAATCCAGTAGAGTAGTAGTATTTATTCACATAAAATAAAAGGATAGGATGGGACATGGTAAAATGGAACTCAATACAATAAGCTAGGTGACAAACTCAATGGGACAGGAAGCTCTCATGGGAGATGCATGACTATTCAGCATAAAATCACTTAAGGAGAAATGGAAAGGTCTATTTGATTCATAGTCTTTTCATAACTGGTAGTATTTAGGGGAAATTTAAGCCTTCAGACATTAGCTCAACATCCACAATTTTGCAATCATATAATATGGCTCCCACTTGAAATTCAAGTTCCAAGCACCCATTTGGGAAGAGTGTCAGGGAAGAAAAAATTACTTGCAATTTGCAGTAAGTAACCTTTCTCTTCTGATCTGTCTGATTATCTAATTCTCAAGAGCAATCTTATAGACCCCAATAGCAGATACCCACAAATTTGTTCTACCCTTTTTAATTCCCAGAATATTAAAAAAAATACCTACTGTATTAGGATTAGCTGAAGGAAAGGGGGATGTTAGGCCAGAGAAGAGAAGAATTAGTGGGTACATATTAGTTGGCTTTAGGTATTTGTAGGGACTCCATATGGAATAGTTTTATTTTCTTGCTTTATTTCAGAGAGTAGAATGAAGAACAATGAATCAGAGCTATAAAGGGGCAAATATTATATTCCATCACTATAGAGTAACTAAGCCAGAACTAGCTCAAGAAAATATCAATGGAATTATCATCTAGCCCTTGCTTTAAAACTTCCTGCTGGATGGGGCAGAGCACAATACTTTTTGAGCTAGCCTATTTTTCCTTTGAGTAGAACTAATTGTTAGGATGTCCCTTCCAATCACTGAGTCAAATCTATTATTTTCTAATGTATTCTGTAACTATTTTCTTGAGTGCTGCCATCTGATCCCAAACAGCCAAATATTCAGATCAGGGATAATGGCTCTTCCAGAGTAATACTCTTCAAACACTTTTACTATAGCTGTATCATCTTCTTCCATCTCTGCCTCAGTATTCTCTTCTTAATACTAAAATATTCCCAATTCATTTAAAAAATGCCTAACAAGGCATGGATTAAAGACCTTGGCCATTCTGGAAATCCTCCTTCAGATGCCCTGTGGCTTAAATTTGTTAATTTTCTAAAGTTTTTATTGTAATTATTAGAATTACAAAGAAAAAAAGTATTGCATATTGAGGATAGCTTGATGAATGGTTCAAGGAGAAACTTTGGTTGGAGGTTTTCGAATTATTTTTCTGGCATGAATAAATACATATATCTGGAGTCCCTAAATAGGAGTGAGTCCCTCATTCATAGAGATCCTTTCAATATCTTTTGATGTACTGCTTTTGCCCTTTAAATATCAAAAGTTTACATGTTTTCATTCCCTTGAAGAGATGCGTTTCATGAACTTATCCTCCAAATATTCAAAGGCTGATACTTTGGAGTCTTTTGTTATTCCTGAGAAGTTCAATATTTATTAAAAAGTTCTAGGGGGCAGCTGGGTAGCTCAGTGGAGTGAGAGCCAGGCCTAGAGACGGGAGGTCCTAGGTTCAAATCTGGCCTCAGACACTTCCCAGCTGTGTGACCCTGGGCAAGTCACTTGACCCCCATTGCCTACCCTTACCTCTCTTCTGCCTTGGAATCAATACACAGTATTGACTCCAAGACAGAAGGTAAGGGTTTAAAAAAAAAAGTTCTATTATTAATTACATTAGAAAATCTCAACAAAATGAGGAGGAATTCATTAGGATAAAAAATCTCTGAAAAGTATAAATTAATTATAATTATTTATTAGATAGTGAAAATGGTTTGGAGAGAAAAGATATATAGCACATGAACCCTTGCCTAGGTAATCTGAGCTTCCGCTTGTCTTATGTCTCTATCCACTTGTTGCTTCTTCAAATTCTCAATTTATAAAGCTGGTGATGTCACTCCTTCTGGGTGTCAATGGCTGGACAGACCTGATCTCAGTCCAGTTCGGAGCCCAGTTCTCTGAATTCTGCAAATTATGTGGGACAAGATCCAAGTGTCCTTCAGGGCACCAGGGAGCCAGAGATTTCTCCTCATACAGATAAGTCTAAGGCCTCAAGATGCCAACCAACCTTCAAAGGGAGAGGGTGAGACTGCAAAGGATTTTCAAAGCTTTCCTTTTAGAATGGAAAGGAGGGCATAATATATTAAACTCACACAGAACACAGAAATTCTGTTATAACTTCTAATTGCACAAATCCTGAAATACAGAACTACTGTACTAGTGCCCTGGTGAGTTTGTTGTGCTCTCTAAATGAGTCTCTATTCTGCCACACCCTCTCTCTGTTCCCAATGCACAGAAAGATCAATTTTCTCCATTTCTTTATCAGGAAGGATATCAAATTGCCAGAGAATAAGGATGTATTGTTTTGTTATGTACCTGTGATTTCTTCAGTGAAAGTAGGTATTCATAAATTCCTCCTTCCAATGCAAATAAATAACTACTTTTTCTACTGGAGCCATAAATAAAAGTGGTAGGAGATACAACCATCCTGCCTCCATGTCCCCTACCATATAGAAGGAATAGATACAGAGAACTTCCTTGTATAGGTATAAATAAAAGTTCTTTCTAATATCTACCAATCTTCCTATGGCTATCTCTCAGCACAACAGCACTGCATCTTAACATGTCATGATTTATATTTTCAGTTATTATGCTGCCTTTAAACTGAAATTGTTATTTATATGCTTATTCATTTACATAATAAAAGTCATAGAATCTAAGCTCAAGGGCAGAAACTATTTCTTTGCTTTTAATCTTTGTATTTCTGGCAACTAGCACAGTATGTGGTTCTGAGTAGGCACATGCAAAATGTTTGTTGGATTGAAGTGCATGCCTTGACTTTACATTGTACTGAATTTATTATAAAGACAACTATGCTTAGGGAAAATATATTAATAAATCATTTACTTAAAGACAGTGTCTGTCTAGAGACATCATGGGAAGGAAGGCTGGAAGAAAAGAAGTAAAGAAGAAAGGAAGGAAGAAAAGAGAAGGAAGGAAGGAGAAAAAGAAGGAAGGAGAAAAAGGAAGGAAGGAAGGAAGGAAGAAAGGAAGGAAGGAAGGAAGGAAGGAAGGAAGGAAGGAAGGAAGGGAGGGAGGGAGGGAGGGAGGGAGGAAGGAAGGAAGGAAGGGAAGGAGGGAGGGAGGGAGGAAAGAGGATACAATTAGTTTTTTCCACAGATGGCACTTGAAATCTAGGTCTTTGGGGTTCTAATACCAGTCTTTTCAACTGAACTCTTATATTCTACTTATATTTTTCCCCTTTTATTATTTTTAATATAATGTTTCCAACATTGATTTTCTATCATTTCAGAATTTTGAATGTCAATCAATTTATAATGATTAAAACATTAAGCAACTCTGTCTTATTTAAATATAATTAAGGAGCAAGTAAAGACATTACTCTGTTATTCCACTGGTCCTCTTGTGAAAAAAAAAGATGAATAGCATTAAGTACCTATTATATACCAGGCACTATATTAAGGGCTTGTTGAATGGTTGGTTGGTTGTTGTCTTCATACTTGAATAGACCAAAATGACATCACAAATGTGGATTTAAGGGAGGCAGTTGCTCAAAGTTGTCAGCCTTACTCTTTCTTCTAGAGTCATCGAATCCCAACAGCCATACAAATGTAAAGACACAAATGACTAGATGTCCTCATTTACTGTCTTCTTCATCCTCATATCCCATGAAGATATAGCTCTTCTCATTGTCAAAGTAAACTCCTCTATATACACATATGAACTCATTCTTGAAGGGCAAGTCGCACTCTAGCAACAGGCCTTGGATATAAGTGAATTTGCAGTAAAGGCTTCAGGAGCTTTCAACAACAGATAATAAGGGTGGAGGGCTAGACAGCTATTAAGAAGGTGATTATGGGGGTACCTTTGCTGGATTCATATGCAAAGATTCTAGTTGCATTACCCATACTCAGATCAAGATAGCAGTACTGGGGCTTGGTCTCAAAGCAAGAAGGAACACTGGCACATACCAGTGCTTGTGGTTGCAGTGGTGCAGGGGATTCTGATCACAGTTCCAATGGAGGAAAAGTGCTTTTGGTAACTCATAAACCAGAGTATAGGCAAGGAGAGTATAAAGCAGTGATTCCCAAAGTGGGCACTACCGCCCCCTGGTGGATGCTTCAGCGATCCAGGGAGGCTCTGATGGCCACAGGTGCATTTATCTTTCCTATTAATTGCTATTAAAATTAAAAAAAAATAATTTCCAGGGGACTGAGTAATATTTTTTTTCTGCAAAGGGGGAAAAAGCCCAAAAATGTTTGGGAACCACTGGTATAAAACATGCCTCTCTTTAAATCAGTGGTTCCCAAAATTTTTTGGCCTACTGCCCCCTTTCCAGAAAAAATATTACTCAGTCCCCTGGAAATTAATTTTTTTTAAATTTTAATAGCAAATATTAGGAAAGATAAATGCACCTGTGGCCATCAGTGCCCCCCTGGATTTCTGCAGCACCACCAGGGGATGGTATCACCCACTTTAGGAATCACTGCTTTAAATAATTCTACCTTGGAAGAACTGAAATCAGATAGGTTCCCAGAACTAGGGAGGAAAGCAGCTACACCAGTGGTTCCCAAAATTTTTGCCTACCACCCCCTTTTCAGAAAAAAATATTACTTAGTGCCCCCTGGAAATTATGAAACTATTTATTGAACCCAGAATAGAATGTAATACCAAAAAAAAAAAGTGTGGCCATCTCGCCCCCCTGGATTGCTGCAGCATCTACCATAAGACGGTAGCACCCACTTTGGGAATCACTGAGCTACACAAAGAACCTGAAGCTTGCAAAAGTGCTCTCTTCATGACAGTGACAGAGCCCAACATTAACAGTTTATTTTAAATCTTAAAAAAAGAGAAAAAAGCGCCTGGAAAATGAGAAAACAACAAAAAAGAAATTCAATGTAAAAACTTATTTTGGTGGCACGGAAGATGCCACTGAAATTTCAGAAGAACAAAATAGTCAATACAGTTGCAAAAATATGAATTGCTCTCAAGCCAAAAAATGAAGTAAAAGAAGTGGTCAAAAAAAGTTTTTAAAAATCAAATAAGAGAGGCAGAAGAAAATTAGCATAAATATTATGAAAAAATTAACAGCTTGGTAAAGAAGGCACAAAAAGCACTGAAGAAATTAATATCTTAAATCAACATAAGCCATTTTGGTAAAAGAGACATAATCTAAGCAAGAGAAGACTTTCTTAAAAAAAAAAGGCAGAGTTAGACAAATGAGAAAAAAAAGATATACAAAATGAACTGAAGAGCTAAACTTCTTGAAAGACAGAATTGGACTTCTGGAAAAAGAGCTACAATAAATTCACTGAGGAAATGAACTCTTTTTTATAAAGGAAAATTGATCAAAGGGAAAAAATTGGTACAAAAACTAATTCAAAAGAATTAATTCTTTTTTTGTTATTTTATTTTATAATCTTTTTTAGAATATTTTCCCATGGTTACATGATTCAGGTTCTTTCCCTTTCCCCCCAAAACTCCTCTCTCTCCCTGTAGCCAATGCATAATTCCACTGGATTTTACATGTATCATTGATCAAGACTTATTTCCATATTATTGATAGTTGCAGTAGGGTGATTGTTTAGCATCTACATCCCCAATAATATCCCCATCAACCTATGTGTTTCAAGCAGTTGTTTTTCTTCTATGTTTCTACTCCGACAGTTCTTCCTCTGAATGTGGATAACATTCTTTCTCATAAGTCCCTCAGAATTGTTCTGGATCATTGCATTGTTGCTAGTAGAGAAGTCCATTATGTTCAATTGTACAACAATGTATCAGTCTCTGTGTATAATGTTCTCCTGGTTCTGCTTCTTTCACTCTACATCAATTCTTAGAGGTCATTTGAGTTCACATGTAATTCATCCAGTTCATTATTCCTTTGAGCACAATAGTATCCCATCACCAATAGATAGCACAATCTGTTCAGCCATTCCCCAATTGAAGGGCATTCCCTCATTTTCCAAATTTTTTTGCCACCACAAAGAGTGTGGCTATAAATATTTTTGTACACGTCTTTTTCCCAGGATCTCTTTGGATTATAAACCCAGAAGTGGTATGGCTGGATCAAAGGGCAGACAGTCTTTTATAGTGCTTTGAGAAGACAATCAATTCCTAAAAATTAGAATTGGCCAAGTGGAAGCTCCTGACTCCATGAGTTATAAAGAAAGAATCAAAGTCAAAAAAATCAAAGTCAAAAGAATGAAAAAAAAAATAGAAGAAAATGTGAAATGCCTTATTGGAAAATCAACTGACCTGGAAAATAAATCCAGGAGGGATAATCTAAGAATTATTGGACAATATGAGAGTAATGATTAAAAAGAAAAAAGCTTTGAGAAAATCATCTTTCAAGAAATTATTAATCAAAACTACCCTGATATTATAGAAACAGAGGGCAAAATAGATATTGAAAGAATTCACAAAATCACCTCCTTTAAGGGATCTCAAAAGGACACCTCCCTGAACCAGTATAGTCAAATTCCAGAACTCCTAGGCTAAGAAGAAAATATCAACATCAGTTAAAAAGAGAAATTTCAAATAATGTGGAGCCACAGACAGAATAACCCAAGATTTAGCAGTTTCTACATTACAGGATTGGAGGGAAGGGAGTATGATATTCCAGAGGAGCAAAGGAGCTAAGTTGCAAACAAAAATCACTTACCAGCAAAACTGAGGTTAATCAAATGAGTGTTCAGTAAATTAGAGGACTTTCAAACATTACTGATGAAAAGACCTGAGCTGAATGGAAAATTTGATTCTTAAATATAAAACTTAAGGCAAGCATAAAAAGGAAAACAGGAAAGAGAATTCAAAAGATATTTAATAAGCTTAAATTGTTCACATACCTTCATGAGAAGATGATTCTTGTAATTCCTAAGAACTTCATCATTATTAGGGTAGTTAAAAGGAATATACATAGAAAAAGAGCAAGGTTGTGAATTAAATATGATGGGATAAAAATACATTAAAGCATGAAAAAGAGGAATGTATTAGAAGAATGGAAAGTAGAGTAAATTATTGCATATGATATAGGCATGAATGAACTAATACAGTGGAAGGGAATATGAATGAGGTGAAGGAAGACTTTACTCTCATCAGAATTGACTCAATAAGGGAAGAATGTACCCAATATATTGGGTATAGAAATCTATCTTACCCTAAAAAGAAGTAGGAGGGAAAGGGTTAATAGAAGAGCATTCTGTCAGTCCCTGTCAGAAAAAAATGTCAAATTGGGGAAAGTGATGGTAAGAAAATAAACAAGGGGAAATAAAGAGAATAATACACGGTAATCATGATAAATTTTTTTACAAGTCTCTCTAATAAAGGCCTCATTTCTCAACTACAAAGAGAAATGAATTGAATATATAAGATTCATTCCCCAGTTAATAAATGGTCAAAGGATATGAGCAGGCAGTTTTCATACAAAGTAATTAAAGGGCTCTCTGTAATCATGCAAAAATGCTCTATCAATATTAATTAGAGAGTTGCAAATTACAACAAATCTAAATAACCACACCACCCCTATAAGATTGACTATTTATTATGAAAGAAAAAGAAAATGACAAAACTTGAAGGGGATGTGGGGAAAATGAGACAATAATATGAACTGTTGGAGGAGTTGTAAACTGATTCAGTCAATCTAGAGAGGAATTTGAATTTATGTCTAGAGGAATATAAAACAGTACAAAGCCTTTCACTTAGTAATAATATAACTAGGTTTATAATCTAAAGAGACAAAAAAGTTGAAGGACTCATATATACAAAAATAATTGAAGCAGCTCTTCTTGTAGGGGCAAATATTTGAAAAGTGAGAGGATAACCATCAATTGAGGAATAGCTAAAGACATTATACTTTATGATTGTAATACAATACTATTGTGCTGTAAGAAATGATGACCAGGAGGAGCTCAGGAAAAAAAATGGGAAGGTTTTTACTGAAGCAGAGTAAATTAAGCTGAACCAGAAGAACACTGTACACAGTGACAGGAACAGTACAATGAACAACTGTGAATAATGTAGCTATTCTCAGCATACGATGATCCAAAACAATCCCAAAAGACTCATGTTAAAAATTTGTATACATTTACAGAGAAAGAACTAATAGAGTCTGAATGCAGACCAAAGCAACCTTTTTTTCACTTTCTTAATTCTTTTCTTTTTTGTCCAAGCTACTTTCCAGAAAAAATTTAATATAAAAAATTATTACAGGGGGCAGTTGGGTAGTTCAGTGGATTGAGAGTCAGGCCTAGAGACGGGAGGTCTAATGTTCAAATCCAGCCTCAGACACTTCCCAGCTGTGTGACCCTGGGCAAGTCACTTGACCCCCATTGCCCATCCTTACCACTCTTCCACCTAGAAGCCAATACACAGAAGTTAAGGGTTTAAAAAAAAGAAAAGAAAAAATGATTACACATACAAAATCTATGTGAGATTGTTTACCATTTCAATACAGAGGATGGGGAGAGGTAAGGAAATAATGAGATTCCATGTTCTTTGTCAGAATACTGTTTTTACTTTGTCAGAATGTCAGAAACTGTTTTTATGTGTAGTGGGAGAAAAATTAAATTAAATTAAAAATATTAAATTTTAAAAGGCCATTATCTCTTCCATCATTAGAAAAAGTGACTTGAACTTTCCATCCCTGTGAATTATGATTTTGTCATTTCCCTTTTGTGCCTAAATACTTTGAGGATATCTATAATTGGTATACCATTATTTCATTTCTTCTCCTTCTTTAATTAATGCTATGTAATCTGGCTTCTTATTTCATTATTTGACTTAAACTGTTCTCAAAAAATTACCAATTATTTCTTAATCACCAATTATAATGATATTTCTCTATCCCAATTCTTCTTGATTTCTCTATAATCTTGATTTCTCTATCTTCTCCTTGATATTCTCTTCTTTCCAGATTATTTTGTGATATTACTCTATTCTCCTGCCCGCTTCTGTTACTCTAATAACAACTTTTCAGTATTATTTTGTAGATTTTCACCCAGATAATTCTTATTAATTCTCAGTTTATCCAAAGGCTCTCTAGTTTTCTACCTGTAAAATTTTTCTCTTGATGATCTTATCAACAGTTGAAGAATAAATTATCATCTATATGCAATAATTCTCAGATATATATTTTTCTGGCCCTAACCTTTGGATTTATATCCAGTCTCTCATCTACAATTATTTATCAGACATCTAAAATTGGATGTCCCATAGTTATCTTATTTCTATATACCAAATCTGAACAATACCTATCCCTACAATCTGTCCCTCATTTCTAAGCTTCATGCTATTGTGCAAGGAACTACTACCAATACCCAATCAGGCTTACAACCTACATTTCATCCTGGAGAGTCACTTAGTGACCATATAGTACTGATTTCCCCAAATCTGTCCATTCTATCTTTTAATATTTTTCATAGGTGTTCTCTTTCATTCCGTACTATTACCTTTCAAATGGATATTCTCATAACCTCAGTCCACTATTTTGGTAATATTACCCTTCTGGATAGTCTCCCTACCTCCAGTCTCTTTCAACTCCAGTTCATCTCCACTTTGTTATCAGTGATATTTTTGAAAGCCCAGGTTGGGATATTCTATTTCCATACTCAATGAAATCCCATGACTTCCTATTACTTTGAAGATCAACTACAAAATCATTTGTTTGATTCTTAAATTATTTCATAATCTGCTGCCCTCTGATTCTTCTAGTGTTCTTTGAATTGTAATCACTAAAATGGGTTTGACAAATACAAGAATTAAAAAAAATTGTTGTGGTCACCATTTAGAAAAATTAACTCTTCAGCCAAAAGGCTGTTAATAGCCTTAGTAGCTTCATTACAACAAGCTAGAAATAATAGGAGAGGGAAATGTAAGAAGGAGGTAGACAATTTTGCCTAACTAAATACCCTATAATTGCTGAACTGAAGAAATCTAGTTCAATTCTGGCAAAAGCTCCCTCAGGTCCTGATCTCCAAACAGGTGTCAAGGTAGTATCTTCAGCAAGTCTTACCAACACAGAATCAATCTCCAATGCAAAAACACCAGTACAGAAGTCCTCCCTCAGCAAGAGCCACGAAGGCAGTGGAATGAATAAGAATGCCCTCTGGTGGCTTTTATAAGCAGTTTTCTCCATGTCACTTCCTGTCTCTCTGGTTTCTAGTTCCTTTCACTGTGGGCTGGTCAATCACATCTCTAGAACCAATCATAGTCTCCTAATTTGCCTAGCACTGCCCAGGGTCAGTCCTTGTGGATTTTTAGGACTAAGTATTCATGATAAAGTAAGTGTGAAAGGTAGGGTACTCCAAGTTCTTGATTAAATAAAGATAAAACATTCCCTTTCACGGAATTAATATTTCTCTTATTCTAAAATCTACTTATATCAGCATCTCTGTTGTGGCTTATAAAAATATTACATACTCTTCCTCTCTACATTTTGACTGGCTTAATTTCATATTTCTAATTTCCTCCTTCCTTACCTTTATCTTACAGCTTTCCTGGATTCATTCAAATTCACCTTAAATCCCACCTTTTGCCAGAAGTCTTTCCCAGATGTTCCATAGCTCTAAATGCTTATCCTTAACTTTAGTATTACCACCAAGAAATCCTGAATATATCTTATTTGTACTAAGATGTATGCATAATGTCTGTCAAATTTGGTTTCACTTTCCATGTTGATGGGTGTTTGGGGGTTTTTTTCTTGCATTTATTCATATCCCTAATATTTGGCTCAGTTACAAGTATAAAGCAAATACGCAATATTTGCTTCTTGCTTTTACTTGTCTTTGATAGTAAGGATGCATTAATAGTTTTCTTGATAATTCTCATAATTTTGTTGGATTCACACCTTAATTTCAGAACACAGTCATGACCAATGGCCAAATATAATTACCATTTGATTAGTCAAGGCTGAGAAATAACTGAGCCACAAGACTTAGAAGCATCCAGTCATCTATCATGGAGAACCATATAGGCTAAAGAGATTAATGATCATATATAAATTGCTCTCTCTTCTGTAACTAACAGACACAAGACTTTGTTGAAGAAGTAAGTCTTGATTTTTCAGGAAGGCATCAGAACAGCAGGTGGTATATCTCTTTTAGTGAATTCCCCAAAGGCAGAATTCCCCAGCATGGCCTTTTAACTTTTCCTTTAGAGTATTCTGCAGAAATGTGGTTTATTTGATTGTTCAAAAGTGTCAACAGCTAAATAAGTTTAGATCGATGAAAGAGTACTCTCTGAGATTGTGTGGTGATTTTTTTTCTTTATAAAATCAATGATTATGAGAGTTTACTGGTATAAAAGTACATTAAAAAATGAAATAGCTAGCTAAGCTAAATGCACACTGACATGTTTTGTAAGAATATGCTCATTGCTATTTTCACCAAGACATTTAGAATATGCTAATAATCACATGTTACATTTAGTTGTTTTTAAATAGTAAAAATAGCTCCTTTTACCTAGGAATATGAATGAGTTTTATAAAACCAAGACATACTTTAAAAATAAAGTTAATGGAGCATATGATTTTTATTAGAGGCCAAGCAGCAAAGATAGAATTGCAACCTAGGTCTTTTGCTTCTAAAAAGAGAGTTGTTTCCAATGTACCATTTCTAAACCTCATGGTTCAATTAGTCATATCCCTTCTTCTTTATTGGAGTTGCGAGAACAAAGTTATGAATCAAAGGAAGAAACAACTAAAAAAGAAAGTCATAATCAGGAAATTAGATGATTCCCACCAATTCACTTCATCATTTCTTTTGCTCTTATATGTCTGCTCCATTTATGAAGGTCATGTGTTATTGCAATTCAGGAAATCTGTTGTCAAAGAACTGTTGACTTGGGTCTTAAAGGAACAGTTGGGCATTCATGATGCTTCCAGAGGAACAGTATGATAGACTGAAGTGAGTATTAGTTCTGATGTCTAAAGAAGTAGTTTGGAAGAAAAGCTTTACCATGATAGAACCCTATATTTTACCTTTCTAGGCTTTGGATTCTTCACCTTTTAAATGAGAGATTTAGTGGAGACATAATAGTTGCCATCAAGTTCTTGAAGACGTGTTTTGTCAAACGGGTAAATCTCATTCAATTTGTCTGCAGCAGAAAGTTTTCCAAGTAGGAAAAAATGGGTGGGAAATAAGAATAGAAAGGAGAAAGTAGTTGGCTCAGTGAATAAAGTGGAAGGTCTGAGTCAGGATGACATCTGTTCAAATCTTTCCTCAGACATTCATTTGCTTTGTGACCCTAAACAAGTCTCTTTCCCCCTCTTTGTTCATTTGAAAAGCAAATGACAAACCACTTTACACACACACACACACACACACACACACACACACACACACACACATACACACTGGATAGTGGAGTAATTTCATGAAGAAATAGACACAACTACACAACTTAACAATAAAAGGAAGAAGCATATTTGATTAATTTAATTCAAAGCAATTCAGGGACAAACATCTATTTATCTCATGTATATATCATTTATTTTTATCATCTATGTATTATCAATTTTTCATCTATCTATCTTGCTTTAATACATATACACATAAACATATAAGGACATGTTATGTTTCACTTTTCCAATCTGGACATTTATGAAGCAAAAGGAAATTCATATGTATAGCTCGATAGACTTGGTTACATCTTTCTAGCCATCAATTGTGTTTTTTTTTTTCTATCTCTAGTGATCCATTGCATATTTTCTATCTTGCATGATCTAAAATAATCAGTGTAACCAAGTTCTAAAAGGATGAATTTTTGATAATTCTATTATGGATAGTTTCCTTCTGTATTGTAAATCACTCTGTTTTTGTAAACAAAAGAGCACTCTTTTCTTTAAATATTTCTTTACTGACAGTGATAAATTATATCTTGTGCATATTATCCATGAAGGATAAGGTGAGAAGTATGCAATGGAATGGGGAGTGGTACTTTGGAATCCACTCTCGAATCTTTTGTGTTTTGAAAGGTCTTCATAATATAAATATATTAAGAAATATATTAGATAGAAATGTGGGAATAGAGGGTAGGTTGTAGGTTAGAACTAGAATTGATAGTCATACAAGTTAAAGATAAAATGAAAGTGGAATTCACAAAGATTCTAGAAAAGAAGATATTGTAAGAGAGAATCCTATGATTATGTATCACAGAAATAAAAAAAAATATCTTGAAAGATCTGGCAGTTAGATATGTCAGAAATATAATGAAAGATAAGCCCAGGCAAAGTCTTTTGAAACTGGACATGTTGGAAACATTGGAGACATGATATCACAGATTCTAGTAACATGATAGGAATAAGATAAAGTTATTAATTATCAAGATAATCAGTCAAATATCTAGAGCTGGTACTCAAATACAAAATGTCATCAAAATTACATGAACTTTTTATGGAGAAAGGGAGGGGATGAGGGAGCAGGAAAGCATATGTACTTTGATATTTTGACAACTGTGTCTCAATTTAGTGGCTGTGGGAAAATCATCTAGACTTTCTAGGCTTTACTTCAGTATTTGGAAAATGTAAAGAGATTAATGGGGGATAGTGGAAATAAAGAAGAAGGAGCAGGGTGGGAAGAGAGGGAAAAGTGGAGATGGAAGAAAAGAATCACAGACATGAACAGTAAAAATTTACTATGAAAAAATGCATTTTAAGAAGGTGCAAAGGAAATGTAGATTGGACTGACCTCTCTGCTAAGGTAAGCAAGAACATTGTAAAAATATCATTAATCATGATAAATTGCCTGCACTCTTTAGAAATCTAGTTTTGGCAAAGAAATAAGGATATGCTAACTAGTATAATTAGGCTAATTAATGTATGCTAATAGAACTGATTAACCTCTTTGGGAAGGTTAAATATTTCAAACTAAAACTTTTGCAATTTTTTAGAGATAATGAAAAGTAAAGGAAAAAAAATGTTTTTTTTAAAGGAGGAAAATGGAAAAGAGAAAAGGAATCCAGTAAATCACAGAGAGATGGAAATTATAATTCCATTGAAACAAATTGTTAAATATTCTCATCTTGATAAAAATGAGGCTAGTCTTTAAGACATATTGAAGGTATACTCAAGGATCAGATATTTCTAATCACAAATAAAACTATTCTTTCTTTTCTTCCTTTCTCTTTTTCCTTTCTCTCTCCTTTGTTTCTTCTTTCCTTCCTTTTTCCTTTCTTTATTTTTTCTTTCCTCCCTCCCTTCATTCCTTCCTTTTTTCTTTCCTTCCTTCTCTCCTTTATTTCCTTCCCTCCTTTCTTCCTTCCTTCCCTTCTTTTGTTCCTTCCTTCCTAGGCATGGCATCCATTGGCATGACATGGATGAAAATCCATCAATGGAAACTGAGAAAAAGTGAGTTAGGTTAAACAAAGAATAAAATAATTCCATTAAACCCTCTATCGAGTGTAGTTTCAAGGAGAGGAGGGCAATTAAAACATTTAGGAATGAGGAGTGAAAAAAAGATGTGATTGAATTTAATCATTAAGAGAGCATTATTAACTTTGGAGAGAAGTTTCAGTAAGATGATAATGTAGGAAGCCAATTGCAGAAAGTTATAAAAATAATGTGAACACCTGAATTATAGGCACTTGTTTTAGAATGCTTTTTTAAGTGATTAGCCACCAAAGAAAGAAGAAATACAGGAAAATACTTAGCAGAGATGGATAGACATTGCAAATCTTAAAATGCTTCACAGGATGTGTATCTATGATTCTAATTCTGTGTTATATCTCTCAACCTAGAGTAAAAAAAAAACTGTAATTTTGACAGAGGTTTAGAGAGGTTGGCTGGCTTGTTTATAATCATGCAGCTAATGAGAATCACATGATTGATGTGAAGTTCATTATCATTCTCTTTCTTCTCCTTCTATCCATTCTACTTCTCTTCTTTACTTCCTCTTCAACCAATCAGCCATTATTAACTAAGTATTTGCTATTTGCTGGATGCTGTTGTTTGTTCTTCATTTTCAAAGAGAACCAATTATATGACAGAAGGATGTTTTTTGCTTTTGCATGAATTAGATTTTAGTGAGGCAGGGTTGCTCAAAGTTGTAAGCCTCACTCTGTCTTCTATAGTCCTCAACGTTTAGTGACAAGACCAAAGCCAGGACAACTGGTGATGGCTTGGGATGTAGGAGATGAACTTGGAATCATCTATGTCTGAACAAGTCCTGGGTACTTCACATGATTTGCTTTAGCCACTTTCAAGACTGTTGAGACAAATCATTCTATGTGCTCATTTTACCAGGGAAATTCCACATGCTTGGGGGGAGATACTAACTCAACCTGGTTTATTCCATTTTGGGGGATGTTTACTGGGGGATGCCCACTACACATACTTTTGGAGTCACAGGTGAAAGTTGAGTGCCAAATTGACACCAAAGGAGGACAAAGAGCCCTGATAATTGCTCAGCAAGGCAAAACAGCAATAATACTAGTCCTTCTTGGACAAGACATTTTTCTTGGTGTCAAGTACAAAAATGTATCTGCTCTCACATAAATCCCACTAGAGAGAGTGTATGGAAGGAAAGAAAGATTAAACAATGACCATGTTCCTACTATTATTTTTATTTTAGAGTTGAGGAAACTGTGGCAGAAAGAGCTTAAGTGACTTGCCCAGGGACAAGGCTAATATCCAAGAATATATTTGACTTCAATATTCAATGTTCTATCCAATGAGTTACCTGGTTGTTGTCAGAACTCAATAAATCAGGTTTTATATTACCTATCTAATAATGCTAGAATGGGAGAGAAATCTAGCATTGGGAATATAAGACAAGGCTTGGCAGGATGTGGCACTGGAGATGAGCAATGTGATATAAACAATGAATTCTACGACCTTTGTGTAAGCTTTCCAATCTTGGAGTACAAGACTGGAAAGGCACAAAGATACAAAGATTGACTTCTCTATGAACAATAGCTAAATCTATGTTCCTTTAATGTCAAGTAGACCAGGCTGACTGAATCATAAAGTTCAAGAAAGGTAATAATATGTAATCAGACTTAAACAGTGGATAAGCTTCCGTTGGTTATTTTTAGTAATCTAGCTGAGGTTGTCCTAAGCAACAGTTTCTGCCTCTGATGTCTTGTACAAGCTGCTTCAGAAAGTGTTTTCCTAAGGTACCAGCTTACCTTATAAGAGGACAAAATCTTTTGAACAGTGAATTAAACAGAAAACGAAACTGGGTACATGACACCCACTTATAAATCTGTCATCTACTTTGTATTGATTTCAAGAGGTCTTTGTGGTGAGAAAAAGCCACTTTGAATGTAAACTAAGACCTAAAGCGGGCTCTTAGAGATTCTGAGGAGCAGTCATCTTTTGAGAATGTGTTTGTATGTATGTGTGTTTGTGTGTGTGTATGTGTATTTCCTTGGTAAATGCTTTTCTTTTAAATATAATTTTGTGAATTCTAAAGCTTATTATGCAATGGAATAAATTGTGCTTAGAGTACAAAGTTTTGGGTTCAAATCTCAGCTCTTCTTACTAGCTGTGTGACATTGATCAAATCACTTAAAAATCTAGAGCCTCATTTTTGTTACCTGTCATTATAAATTTGGACAAGATGAAATAGGATATCTTTTTTTTCCCATTCTTAGACTTCAGTTTATTCATCTGTCATGAAAAGGATAAAGAAAAGGATCTGGAAAGACTTTCCCTATCAACTTATAATCCATGTATTTTGAAATGTCAATATTTATTCTCCACACACTTCTTCTCTACCCATTATACATATAAATAACACTAATACACAAAACATTTTTAAGGTGCAGGAAAATAAATTTAGGACTACAGAATCAAAGGAGTTTTCAAGTTTCTGGTGCCCCCCATATGCTCTGATCATGATCCCCACTCAAACATAGCAAACTAGTACTAATCTTTTAGGCATTTGAAATCTTTTACTATAAAGTGACTTCTGGCTCCCAAGGCAGGCCATTTCTTCTCTGAAGAGCTTGAAATGAAAGAATGGTTTCCAGAATTATAGAAAAAAAAACAATCTTACTATTTTCCCATGCTACCTTTTCTTCCCTTTGGGGACCAAGTATAACAAGTCTAATTTGCCTTACACATAATAATGCATTTCATACTTGAATATCCATGTCTAGCTCTTGCTGATCAATTCCTCTCTTTTTTGAGGTAAACATGCCTATCCATTTCAAGTGGTCTTTCAGTAGTAGGAAATTAAGGAAATCACAGCCTTATTGGCCTTTTCTGAATTCTTCTAGTCTTTATTTTAATATCCTTCTTAAAATGTGACTTTCAAAATGCACACAATGAATCCTTCTGAGAGTGGAATATAGAACAATTTCCACTTCCTTATTTTATTTCTGGTAGCAATGTTTCTATCGATGCTTTCTTCTCTGCTATTTGCAAATTGTGACATATTGAGTTTACAACCCATTAAATTTCTAATCTCCCCACCCCCAACTCCTAATCTCCTAGCAGAAGGAATCTTGCTTATAAGGGAAGAATAATATTCAAAATAACCTCATATATCCATCTTTGTAGCTAGAAAAAATAAAATTGATTTATTTTGTAAAAGAAAGATATACTCAGGCATTTTCATTTAATCTTTGTATTTTTAATTTGCATGTAATTTAATTACTGTAATGCATATCAATGAAGATACCAATTTAGTCATCTGTCTATACATATATGAATGTTACCTCTCCTAAATAGCTGATATTTTTTTCAGGTTTTTCCTACTCCTTATTACCCATTCTTATTTGTTGATAGTGTTTCCTCTTGGGTCAGGCAGTCAATAAAAATCTATTACACACCTAACATGGGCAAAGCACTATGTTAAGTGTTGGTTTTGATTCAATTGAAGAGATTAACTCACTAAAAGTGGAAACATGCTAAGATTATAGTGACAAATCTTAGAGTTTGTGTTTCTCTCTACCTGAATTAACCAATCTCTAGGGTATCTTTTGGTGGTAATTATTTAAAAGGGTTAGTACCAAGATTTGACTTTGGTAACTATCCTTCTGGCAGTTAGATGGTGTAGGTAGAACATTGTACCTAGCATAAATAAAACCTCATTGCCGAGTCAGGCCTAGAGATGGGAGGTCCTAGGTTCAAACCCGGCCTCAGTCACTTCCCAGCTTTGTGACCCTGGGCAAGTCACTTGACCCCCATTGTCCACCCTTACCAATCTTCCACCTATGAGACAATACACCGAAGTACAAGGGTTAAAAAAAAAAAAAAAAAAAAAAAACCTCATTGCAAACCCTCCCTCGAACTTAATAAATGTGTGATGTTAGACCATCATTTTTCAATTTCTTCAAATTTATACTTAATGAGGTATTTTTAATAAAAAATTAAAGTCATAAGATGATCCCATATAAAGAAAAATATGAATTTGACAGTAATGAAAATGTAAACAATTGGGCTTTTTTTTTCTTTTGGGGTTTGGTTTTTATATGAGTATTTTCTTATGATATGACTAATATGGAAGTATGTTTTGCTTGATAATACATGTATAACTCAAATCAATTTGTTTAGCATCTCTGGGAGGAGAGAAGGAAGGGAGACACAGACAATTTGGATTTATAATTTTGGAAATAAATATTAAAATGGTAATATATAATTGGGAAAATAAAATATCAAATGAATAAATGATGGTAATAAAAAAGATAAGTAAGAAAGTTGCCTATTATATTACAAAACAACATAAAATGTATCAATAGCAATGTGATTAAATGGGATATTATTTAAATTTAAAAGTTCAAGTTAAATGAAGTATAAAATAATATAGAAATTAATACAATAATCATAGGAAGCTTTATTAATCTCTTTTCAGACCTTGAACAATTTAACAAAAAGATAAAACAAATGGAATATTGTATATTTGGGGAAAATGGAGAAAAGCCAAAATAAATATGGCACTTTATGAATGAGAACACTGAATTGTAGGTATTTTCTTAACAAAGAAGAAGATATTCTACAAAAAGTAAATTATTTCCTAGGCACAAATAATAATAATAATAATAATTAATAATAATAATAGAGAATATTTATGTAACACTTACTAGATGTCGGGAATTTTTACTAAACTTTTTATAATTAATATCTTATCTGGTCCTCACAATAAAGTTAAAAGGTAGATGATATCAATATTCTAATTTTAAAATTGAGGAAACCAAGGATAGAAGTTAAATTATTTGTTCAGGTCATATAGGTAGAGAGGCTAATAACAAAATGAGATATTATTTATTGTAGGCCCAGATTATCCTTGGTAAATTATGTATCAAAGAATTAAAGGGAAAAAAACTAAAAATATATTTCTCAAATAACAATGTAATAAAATAAGTTAATATTGGGAGAATATAGAAAAATTGTAGATCTAAATGGAGAACTGAATCAATATTTTTTAATAATGACTTAAAGAACAAATTATAAAAATGATGTAAATAAAAAATGTCACAGAAAATGATAATGGTGAGACATAACATTTCATGAATGAAGATAATGCACTAGAAAGGATAGTTATCGAGGAAGGTACTGGTAAGAAGTGGATCCTGAGATAAAACTTGGGGAAAAGTATAGATTCTGGGAGGTGAGGTGGGATGGTATTCCCTATAGTGTGACAGCCTATATACCTAACAGAGGTACAAAGATGCAAGACCAACTGCAGAACTCCATGAATATCAATGGGGTAATTTAAAAGAAGCATAGAATGAGAGGAGGGGAATTAAAATAGAATAAAGAAAGGAAGGCAAGATTTAGATTTTGAAAGGCTTTATGAGCTTTACTGAAAAATATAAGAATGGGGGGAAATAGTCATAGTCACATATTACAAAAATAATTTTTAAGTCTAAAAGCGTCCGCAGGAAGTGATATATTGGTAAATGATAAAAAATAAATTTCCTAGAAAAATGATTATTACATTCAACTTTAATCTACATTATTAATATTGTCTCCATCATTTTCTTAAGTCTAAAATAGAGATTGACATTTTTTTTCTGTCAAGGGACAACTATGAAATATTTTTGATTTTGTAGACCAAGAGCCAAAACAGTATTATTAACTAAGTATTTATAGAACAAAAGAAGAAATATTTCTACATAATTTTATGGATGAAATTCAAAATATAATAATAACAATTCTATCACTAAGAACAGAGTACATCTTAATGCATATCTATTAATTACAACAATGCTATAATTTTGGAGGACATATACATTTTTCTAGTTGGGGTTCAGTTATTTTCCCAATTATCAAACTCTATTGCAAAATGTTTATTTCAAATGCTCATTTTGCATATTTCATCATTTAGCATGTGTTTTCATGCAGCCAAATATTACTTAATGGGTAAAATATTTTACCCAATTATATTCATAATCTCAAATGATTTATAGAATTAAATTTGATGAATCCTTCCTTTTTTTAGGCTTTTAGCCTTCTATTATATTGCAGAAATCACTTACATTTGGAAGTTAACTAGAAGTCCTTCAACTGCAGAGCGAAATGGATTTTGAAATATGATCAATTTTCTTTTATTCTTTCAGCATTATGTAAAACTGTTGGAACTGTAGTTTGAGTTTAGAAAATATATCCACAGAAAAGTTTGTGTGAGAATGAAGAACTTTTACCAATTAACATGGGAAGTATATGAAAAGAAGTTTCACATTACTTTGTGATTTAAACAATGTTAACTGCCATTGACTTAATTTTACTACAGTATAAGTTTCACATAAAAGTAATGTTGTCCTATGATTCTGTGTTGTATTTATTTAGAAATATTAATTTGTAGTAAAAAGTTAACTTCAAAAGTCATCAGTGTTTGGTAATAGCAGGTAAAGACAATGATTCTTGTTCAGAATACATAATCTTAATATTTAACACAAGAAAGCATCATAAAAGATTTTCCCTGTGCTCTTCTTGTTTTAATATTATGGACAGGTACTGGTAATAAAAAAAAATCAACAAATAAAATATTACAGCATAGTGATAGTTGAGGTCCTCAAAACAATATCTAGTTATTAACTGTCCTTGCAATTTAAAGTGTGCCAAGAATAAATACAATGTGATGAAAGCCTCACATACAGTTCCGTTTCAACTTTTCAACTCTTATTATGCTTTTGCACTGCAAAAGCAGCCAGATGACAAAAATGAAATGAATGAGAGATCTTTGTGTTTCAATAAAACTTTATGTTCAGTGAAATTTGAGTAATAATTTTTCCAAATGAAAATTTCATAATTATCTCTTGCAACCTAATAGTTGTGGTCTCTAGCAAATTCATGCCTAGAATATCTTCATTTTATTCCCATCTCAACTATTTTGTCTTAGGATTTCACCTTTGAGATGCTGCCATCATATGGTCTCTCTCTTATGTAATACATGCTTACTATGTGCTCTTACTGGTTTAGTATAATATTTCATGCAAATTAGGTCAAACTCACTGAATTCTAAACTTTTCTTCTCATCATCTGCATTTCTCTACCTATCTTCAGCCAATATTTCCCCCTTATGGATATTTCCTCTCCCAACACACAAATTTATACTTTCAAACCAATCTTTATTTAATCTCCTCACCATTAGAATGTATGTTACTTGGGTATATAAATTGCCTTTTAGTTCACTTGTGTTTATTTCCAGCTTTTAGCAAGAATCAGTCACATAGTGTCCTTTTTTTCTTCCTTCCTTCCTTCTTTTCTTCCTTCCTTCCTTCATTTCTTTCTTCGTTTCTTTCTTCATTTCTTCGTTTCTTTGTTTCTTTGTTCCTTCCTTCCTCCCTTCCTCCCTTCCTCCCT
>NC_058131.1:13362449-13380908 GCF_016433145.1 Gracilinanus agilis | reverse complement strand
TCTCTCTCTCTCTCTCTCTCTCTCTCTCTCTCTCTCTCTCTCTCTCTCTCTCTGCCTCTCTGTCTGTCTCTGTCTCTCACAATGCAATCATAATTACAGTACCAAAAGAAAATGAAGAAGGGATGGCAATGGTGAGTTATTATCAGCTGGAAAAATAATGAAATCACTTTCTATTCATTACAACCTGTTTGAATCAGCTGGGGAGGGTGTTAGGAAAGGCCTATCTAGAATACTAAGTAGCATTCCTATAGCCCTTTGGGGTTTGTAAATGCTTGTTTGTTTTTATATACATTGTCTCAGTTGATGTAGAAGTTTCCATAATAGACTTGAGAGAGGAGGAAAAAAACAATGTGTTTCTCTGAGTATTTTAGCAATTAGGGAAGGCTGACAGTCTGGGAGAGGGAGGAAAAAGAGATCCACATGGGCCCCATTATGGATAATTTCTTCCCTGTCCCTATGTACTCTTATGACAGCTTTATATTCCCCTACAGGCTTCACTCTGTAATCTTTGTTGTTTAGCTATCATGGCACAGACGCCTCTTCACAATAAAAGTTCACTCAAGCACTTATCTTCTCACTCTGGATCTTCATGTCCCTCTGATTGGCCAGTTCTTCCTAAAACCTCCACTTGAAGAAGAAATGCCCAGGATTCCTAGGCCTTTAGGCCTTTCTAGCATCCAACTCTGACTCTCCAGATTTCTTTACTTTGCCCTTTTATACCCCTTACACCCCTTAATTTACCTTTTATGTGTTGTCTAATTCATTTGGTGATCACCTTCTTGAAGACAGGGGCTATCCTCCTTCCCACTTCCATTTATATTCCCAGAGTCCAACACAACACCTGGCACATATTAAAACCCGTCAAAATCCTCATTGACTTGTGCATTTAACGTTGTCAAAAAAAATGGGCAATTGAAGTTCTTAGAGAATGTTGAGGAGATTCTGAAAGTGGTCTCATCACAGATCTCTACCAAGTGATAGCTTTGAAAGCCTGGCCATGAAGGTGAACACACTGTTGTTGCAAGAGTCTCGGTTTTTGGAGCAAGAAAGCATTCTGGAAGCAAACCCATATAAGAGTAGGGAGCGAGGGAGTCAATGCAAAGTCAAAAGGGAATCTAGAGATGGAAATGTAGGACCAAGAATCAGAGCTTAGCTTGGGAATCCAAGCCATGACCTGGGTGCTTTAGAACTGAAAGCTCATTATCAACCGGGCTGTGCCTTAGGAGTGACATGCCAGAATCATGGGAGAATCACAACAAATTGTATGTGAGGACTGAACAGTTATCAGGGTTTAACATCTAACGCAGTTCACAAAAGAAGTTTTTATATAAAGCTTCCAAGATCAATTTCTATTCTGGAAAACCTCTCTAAATCATGCAGATTTGTATTGTTTCTGATTTGGGGCAGAGAAGATAAATGTCCAAAGGAAGGAGTGGATTGGAGAGACACTTGTGTCACGTAGATGACTGAACTGGGTCTCTTTGACACAACATTTACTGGACAGTTTTTTTTCTTTTGTTTTGTTTTTTACTGAATTCTGCTCCACTTAAGGAGTGCTTTAACACAAGTTCTGTAACTTTCTTTTCAGCCATTCTCGATTTCATTTTAAACACCCTTGCACCAGAGAGGGATTTTCCAGGTTATTGTCTCTTAAAATTCTTTTACTTTTCCCCTCCTGCAATCTCTCTTTTTATATATCTTGATGTAAAATCTTAATACCATAGTAGAATGGGAGCAAAGATCTCCTGAAGCTGTCGTTCCAGGATTGACTGGACTCGAGTATTGTCTGTGGCAGGCATCGTATATTTTACCTAATTAAGATAAGGCTGTTGCTTCTCTGCAGATTCTCCCTAATACAGAATTTATTGATGCAGCATTACATAGTGGTTCAGAGTGATAAAAGGCCTCGGAAGCTCAAGCCAAAGGCACCCTGAGTTGAAATTGGGAAGGCTCACTAATAAAGATAGATCGGTTGGCATTGACTAGCCCATGCTTCCTAACCAACTTTCTGAGCAACAGTCTTTCACCCCAAGAAAACCACATTTTCTTCAAGTGACACCATTATAATAAAGAGCACAATTGGTCCCTGTCTGATGGTAGACTTGGATTTTAAAAGTTGTTTGGGTGTTTTTTGTTTGTTTGTTTCTTCCTAAGTAAAAAAAAAGAGAGATGATTCACAAATTCTAATTCTTTGGCTTCTTGAGTCATCTCTAAGGCAGGGATCCCCAAAGTATGGCTCTCGAGACATATCTGGCTCCACCTCCCTACCAGCCAGTCCCTGCAGAGCTCCAGGATGTGCCCCAGGGAGCCCTTCAACCCCACCCCCATATTCCAGCGCCTTCCACCTCCATTCTCCTCCTTCTGCAAGCCTTTATGGCTGTCACACCCAAAAAGGTTGCAGACCATTGCTCTAAGGTGACAGTCTGTCCTCCAAGGAGAATGTCCCATCTCCTCATGAAGACTACTTAATACTATGATGCAATAGCATTGGATACCTTAGTCTTGCACACTCAATTTGAAAATATTCTCTTTCTGAAAACTT
The DNA here is from genome assembly GCF_016433145.1 of Gracilinanus agilis. Lineage (NCBI taxonomy): Eukaryota > Metazoa > Chordata > Mammalia > Didelphimorphia > Didelphidae > Gracilinanus > Gracilinanus agilis. The sequence continues at coordinate 13,378,366 of NC_058131.1, read as the reverse complement.
GGGCAAGTAGTTTATCTCTAGGCCTCTGTTTCCTCCTTTGTATAAAGAAGAGATTTGATTAGATGTTCTGGGAGTTGCCTCTAGTACTCTATCTCTTCCTTCTCAGAAACTTAGGACATTTGTACAATCTTGTAATAGATTATGCATTAATCTTTCATGCTCTCTACCCATTTCATGTCTGTGAATATAGTTTACCAAGTTCTAATGCTCTTAGGGACCACTGACAAATGTTAGATCATTTATCCTTAAGGAATATCTCTGAAGTATGGAATGTTATGCCATTTGTGGCTTATACTATAGACAAATGTTTTCAAAATTAAGAACTCATTCAAAACTGAAATCTGGCCTTTGTCACCTCTTGATTCTTTGTTCCTAGATTACTCACTTCTAACTCTCTTTGCTCTAGGCAACTCTTGTAGACTGAATTTCAGAGAAGATTTTGATCCAAATTAAATTAGAGGGAGTCTTCTCTCCTGGAAGTTCCTTACATCAAAGAATTCACAATTCTCGATCCTATATGTCCATTTCATCTATTGAGTTTACTCCTCTCTAAGTTATCGGTTCTTCTTCTGGAGGTGGACATACATGAATCATTCCTCAAATGAATTTTTTAAATTAAGCTCTTGGTCATTTCTTATGACACAGCAGAATTCCAACACAATCAGATGCCATAAAGTTGAAAGTGGACACTTCTCTTTTCTCCTTGTCTGCATAATGTTCCTCTTACTAAACATAATGATTTTTGGCTTGGTCTGCCTCTTTAAGCAGGTCAAGGGAGTTTCTATGACTTGACCCATGTCTAGTTAATAGAAAGGTTAGGACCGACAGCTGGGAATTATGACAAGTTCAGGGGTCACCTTTTGGTACAAAGTGGTGAAACTTCAAGTGAGAGCTATGACTTCTGAAGAACAAATTGTGTCATAAAGCCCAAGTGCAGTTATTTTTTTTCCCTCCTCTCAGAGAGAATCAACTGTGTTCTAACAAAACCAATGGGTTCAAAAAAAGCAGCATATTATCACTTACTTCCATTTGTGTTGGGCACTCTGCTTCTCTTCCTTAAACAGATGCTGATGGATATTGGGTCATGACTCCTAGATCATTTGAATACTCATGACTTAGAAAGGAGTAACTTTTAATGTAACAAATAAATAAAATTTAAACTAAAATGTGTAATAGTCAACTTATATAAAAGGAATGTGATAAATGAAGTTGTAGAAAGTTGGATTTCTAGATATATGAAGCCTTGTTGACAGGCACTAATTTACGTTAGCTAGATAGATCATGGAACCAAAGGGTGTACATTTTAGAGCTGAAAGAGACCTTGTGAGCCATCAAGTACAACCTCTTATTTTTTTTCAAAAGAAGAAACTGAGGAAGACAGGTGAAATGATTTGTCAGTTCTTTATAACTTTTAAGAGTCTTAGTTGCAATTCTAAACCTGGTCATTCTGGCTTCACATTCAGCACGATCTCCCCTATTTCACACTGTGTCCCTACATGCAAAAAATACTTACAGTGCTACAGATTTAAGACTGAACAAAGATGCAATCAATTTCCTCAAAGAGCTTTCAGACATTCTCCTTTTAATTGCATTTTATAGGAGAGGGGGAGGGTTTCCATCTATTGAATAATCCACATCCAGCATAGTGGAATTGATAAAGATGTGATCTTGAAGTTAAGAAACCCTGCATTTGACTCCTGCTTCAAATACTACTAGATGTGTGCCTGTGAACAAGTCACTTAACCTCTTCATATTTCAGATTCTTCAGGAGTACAATGGAGATAAAGTAACAGCTACCTCACCAGCTTGTTGCAAAAGTTAAATGAAATAGTTATAAACTGCTATAAGTCTTAAAATAGTTTACAAATGGAAACCATTATTATCAAGGTGGAGGCTTTGCAAAGTAGAGTTCTGAACCTAGCTTAATGGGGGAGGGATACATCATTTTAACTTCACTTTTGACACTTCTTAGCTGCCTGATCATGGGAGAACTAGTTATTTAACATTTTTTGGAAATCATTTTTCTTAACTTTAATTTGTAGATAATACCTATAATAACAAATTTATAAATCTGTGGCAAGTTCTCAAAGGAGATAATATACATGCATACCACTTGAGGGCACTTCAAATTTCAGAACTAGTCCCATGGTAGTAATATGTTTCCAATTCAAGGTTATTAGTGGGCCATATATTATATAGGCCCATGGTGGTGAACCTATGGTACATGTGGCAATGGTGACATACAGAAACTTCTCTGTGGACACACATACCATTGCCTGCCAGAGTTAGTTATTAGAAAGGCAGAGGGACTCTGGCAGAACTGCTGCTTTACCCTTTTCCACCAGGTCTCCCCAACCCTATGCTCAACAGCCCAATGGAAGCACTTACTCTCTCCCCTGAGGAGAAAACCTAGGTCACTCCATCCCTTCTGTTATGAGGAAATTAGAAAGTTATATATTTAATGTAGAATAACACCCAGGATTTCTCTAAATATATGAAAGTTCTGATCATGGAATGAAGGGAAGGAAACTGTTTATCTTGAGGACTCTGGTCAAGACTGAGACAGGGAGTGACTGCTTTTACCTGTCCCATTGGAGAGCCCCAAGAGTGTGGATTTATCACAGAGAATGAAGACCTGCCAGTGAAAGATCAAATGAGCAAAAATATCTATCTGGGGTGGTGGACATCCCAGTCTGAGACAAGCTCCTTGATTTAACTTTTCCTGAATTTACTTTCCTGTGGACCTGTTTTCCTGTACCATCAAGAGGAGCAGAAGTGGACAAAACTCTGGGAGAGACCCAAATTCCCTTCCAACCCTTAATTGTCTGTGTTTGAACAGGGCAGTTTCTGACCCATCTTCCAGCCCTTGTGTTGGTCTTTTAGTATTTAGGTTAGTGCGGCCTCTCCCCATTATCCTAACTCCTAGTCATTATTAAACCTGCATTAAAAATCCTTTTGTCGCAGTATTACTCAGATATTTGTTGATTTGATAGACTCCCTGGCTAGGTGGATCTGAGAGGCAGTTGGGATCCTAATTGTCACTCCCTCCAACTGCTAAACCCATTCTTGATTTGTGTTTCCCCAACTTGTTAGGTCCCATTCTATTGCCCTGTCCTGTCTCCTTCCCTCCCTTCTTCTGAACCCAGATAATATTTAAGTTACCCACCAGTGTTTCCCCATAAAACTTCCTCCCATCACTCTCTGGGGTAAGGTGGCAAGGGTGGGGCACTCAGTCACTGGTGGGAAGCAGGCATGATACACAGTGTCTAAAAGATTCTAAAAGGTTCACCATCATTGATGTAGGCACAGCCCAATGGTGTCCACCATTGTATGAACATTTAATAGTTAGTTAAATGACGAGTTTTTTCAAAGAAGTGAAATGACACGAGAAAACTAGTAGCAAAAGTTGTTTTTTTTTCTTTTTTTTCTGTTCTCTTGGAATATACACTGTATGGGTAGAAAGAGCCAAAGTGCATTGTGGAGAGGCCGATCCTCAGAGAAGTTCACGTTGGAGGAGACTCCCAAATAAAGATTTATGGTAAATAGATGTGTGTATGGATTGCACATATTAGAAACACATGGGACAAGGAAAAGGCCAATGAGATTTTCAAATGGTGTCATGTTATTCCAGAGCAGTTTGTCACTCAGGGGGTCTCATAATGATCTCTAGATACTACTCACTTGAATGTATGATCTCTATTGCAAGCTGCATCTTAATACATCTCATTAGATCCTGAATCTGGCATGTTCAGGGAGTACTAGCATTTCCAGCATGGGGGTAGTTCCTCAACCCTTTCCAAGACTGTCCAAACTCCTTTGCTGTCCACCTTCACACAACTTTCAACCATGCCTTTAAGAAGCTGTGGCATGGTCAAGGACCACATCCTAGTAATGGGTAGGCTAAACAAGGTTAAGGGCAACCAAATAAACTTCAAACCGGTTGGTAAATTAGGGGGATATCTACCACAAGTATGTGAAGACTTCCCTTGGCAGAATGGAAGAATGAGAACAATTTGTTCCAGTGGCCATGAAGGTAGCTGGAGCAGGTGCTGTGTCAGATATCCAAGATGCTGAGGTCATCCACTGCATCCTTGGTTATTGCTACTCTTCTGGACTTTTGTCTTGCCCCTGGACTTTGATGACTTTGGACAACTCTGACTCACTTGAATACTATTCATGTATAAATGAAGACCACCATTAACTCAACACCACTCTACTGGACTCTGAAGCTTGAGTCAGGAAAACCTGAATTCATATTTGGCCTCACACATGATTTGTATAAACCTGAGCAAGTAAGTTAAACTCTGCCTTGCCTTAGTTTCCTCACCTATAAAATGGAGATTATAATAATAGTACTTACCTTCCAGGGTTGTTTTGAGGATAGATTAAGATAATTTTTTTTGTACAATGCACAACACCAGCCATGTTCCCCTCCATTCCCCACAATATGTTAATCTTCTTTTCTTCCAGCTTCCATCTCAACTGAAGTCGGTGACCTTTTCTTTCTCTGACAGAAAAAGCTCTGCCATGATTTTTCTTCTGGAAAATTCCAAGATCTCTGACAGGAAACCCAAAGAGAAGTGTCTTTATCTTGTTTCTTTGTTTCTTTCTTTGTTTTTTTTTTCTGTCTTGGTTACTGATACCTTTCAGCTCCCAGTCAGAGATTCTTAGCCAAACACTACCATCCCCCAACTAAATATACTTTCAGGCTTTATTTTTTCTTTGGATTGATTTTTTTATCTGAACCTAACAAAAATTAAAAAAAAATCTTTTAAATGTTAAAATGACAGGTGATCTTTACATAGCACTTTTGCATCCTGGGATTAGACTTAGTAAAATGACTTCAGATCTTACTTCATACATACGCTAGGTGAATGACATTAGGCAAATAACTTAAACTCTTTCTCCCTCAGTTTTCCCATCTATCATGTGAGGTGATAAAACTCTGCCTATAAAATTACATCTAGTTCTATATCTGTGATTTTCTATTCGTATTTGTGTAAGGAACTGTGATTCATTATATAAATAACTAGTATAGTAAACACATGACTTCACTGGTCTAATGGTGGAAACTGCCAGAATTCTGTGATTTCTTTTCTTATTTTAAATGTTTTTCATGATCTTTCACAATGTTCCTAGTTGAAGAAATTCATTTTTCAGAATCTGCCTTGACTTTTATCATCTTTTGGTTACAAATTGAACACTAAGGATATCATGTTGTTGGAAAACACAATCCTGTTCTCTGAGAGATGATGTGTCAAGAGAAAATGCTGACTTGGGCAGGTACTAAGACATATACATACATTTTCCAATGTGGAAGGGAAACAAGAAATTATATCTAAAAACCAATGAGTCAGTTTTGAAGAGTGAAGACAGAACTATGTTAGACTTTTATTTATGTTAGATATGGTATAAGGGGAGATGGCTTTAGGTAAACAAAATACAATTATATTTTAATTATATTGGGTGGTATCTAGCTGGCTCAGTGGATAGAGTTCTGAAACTGAAATCAGGAAGATTCATCTTCCTGAACTTACTAGGTAATACTGTGTGACTCTGGGCAAATCATTTAGCCCTGTGGAGCTCAGTTCTTCATCTAAAAATGGGCTGGAGAAGAAAATGGTAGACTGCTCCAGTCTCATTGCTGGGAAAATACCAAATGGGTTCACAAAGAGCTGGACATGATTGAAAAAAAAAAATCAAACAACTGATTTGTGTAGAGCTCCATTCTAGGCACTGGAATGAATACAAAGCTTAAATAAGATAGATTCATTCCTGCTTTCATGGAGATTTCCATTCATTGGGGATATAGGGTTCAAATAAAAAATGTTATAAAGAAAATATTACCTAAATTATATTAGACAACTATGAATTCTTGGACTTCATCAAATCTTTGTTAAGCATATGCACTGTGCTAGATGAAGGGGAAAATATTCCCTTGGGTGTTATAGTGCATGAAGTGTTGAACATGGTATTAGGAACATAATGGCCTCCATTCCTACCTCTGACACCTACTAGCTTTGAGTCCTCAAGCAAGTCCTTGAGGTCATTATAAATTAATTCTACATATTTCCTCATAGATTTAGATTGAGAAGGCAACTTAAAAGTTATCTATTAAAAAAAGCAATCTAATCAAACCCCTTCATTTTACAGATAAGGAAACTGAGGTACAGAGAGATAGTCACTTACCCAAGGTCATCAGGGAATTAATAGCAGAAGAGAGGTTAGAACCTGCTTTATTTGTCCTGAAATGAAGCTGGTTTTCAGTCATGGGGCTGAATTCAAAGTTTTGAAAAGTTACTTTTGGCTGGAGTTATTAGGAAATCGCAGCTACAGATCTGCTCCTGTGGGGTGTGAAGGTTATGTTCCATCTTGCTGGGCCATGTTGTTGTCACTTTCCCTTACCTTCCTTTCAAAGTCTCTCAATTTCTTTTGGCTGAACAGGGTCTGGTGCCCCCACAACAATCTTTTTCATATTTAATGTATTTTCCACTTACTGCAACTACTGATTATCTTTCCCAGCTTTAGCAAAACAGCTGTGATCCTGTTCTTGACAAACAAGATTAGAACACCCTGAGGTTTTGATCACTGCCACTGACTTCTGTGCCCCAAAGTGCCTTCTCCACCACATTAGCGGAAACTCCCGAACATTTGCTGAGCCCCGGAGTGCTAACTATTCCATTGTACCAATTATTTTAAAATGAAGACATTAGGGCTCCTCGCAGAATACACACTTCCATGCTTCATATTCATAGCTGCATCTTTCTTCGTAAAGTTGATAAACAATTTTGAACTCCCAATTATGCCCTGCATGTCACCAAGCTGCAGCTTACAGCTGCAGTATTAAAAACACCAGCTGAAAGTCTACGCAGAACAAACAAGGTCGTCATCAAGGAGCGGGTGCGGCATGGTTCATTTTTATCGCTTGCTAATTACTAGTTCACTTGTGTCGTTCTAAAGAGAAAATTCCATAGAACATTTTTAGTTGTGTTTAACTACTGCAGCAATAACATGTCAACTGTTCGTGCCCTGGAATCCACTGGTTACTCTAACAAATGGCCACATTATCCATGAATAAACCTCTGAGAGCACAAGGGACATAGATAACTATGTGGGTAGTACCACAGGTCAACTCAGGGCTTCAAAAGAGAACAGTTCATACTTGGATCAGAGCTCAATATATAAATACTCATTATAGCACAGATTTAAAAATCATCCCAATCAGAAGTCGGAAGTGACCTCAGGAGCTAACTAGTCAAATCCATTCGATAAAGGAGTTCCGCTACAACATATTACCAAAGTTCCTCCATCCATAACTAGAAGAACTTCAATGAGGGAGAAGCTGCTCCTTCGTAAGGTAGCCCATTCCACTTCTGATTATCTTACACTTTTAGACAAAGGGGCAAGGACCTACTTGTACAAAAATATTTATAACTGCTCTTTTTGTGGTGGTAAAAAAAATAATTCAAAATGGAGGAGATGTCCATCAATTGGGGAATGGCTGTACAAATTGTGGTACATGTTGGTCATGGAAGGTTATTGGGTTATAAGAAATGATGAGCAAAGATTTCAGAAAAAGCTGGAAAGATCTGCAGATGCAGAGTGAAATAAGCAGAATTGAGAGAACCTTGTACACAATAAGACCAATATTGGAGGATGATCATCTGTTAAAACTTGGCTATTCTCAGCAATGCCATGATCTGGGACAATACTGAAAGACATGTTATGCTGGGGGATGCTATCCACCTCCAGAGAAAGAACTTTTGGAATCTTCTCTTACATCAGTGTATCTTTGGTCTTATTAAGGGTTTTGGTTATGTATGAGTATGCTCTTACAACAAAGACCAATATGGAAGTGTGTTTTGCATGACAATAAAATTAAAAAAATAGACAATGTTTTTAAATTGCTCTGATCTCAGTTCTCTAGTCTCAAAAGTAAAACTCTGATCAGTTGTTGCTATACCAAGTACTAACGTCTCCCACCTCCAGAGGTTTTTATTCTTTTTTATTTTTTTTTAACCCTTGTACTTTGGTGTATTGTCTCATAGGTGGAAGATTGGTAAGGGTGGGCAATGGGGGTCAAGTGACTTGCCAAGGGTCACACAGCTGGGAAGTGGCTGAGGCCGGGTTTGAACCTAGGACCTCCTGTCTCTAGGCCTGACTCTCACTCCACTGAGCTACCCAGCTGCCCCCTGGAGTTTTTTATTCTTTACTGAAAATATCAAGGTCTGGTCTTAAAGACAGTTAAATGACAAGAAATTAAAACTTTCTCTTCCCTTCCTCCAGATCTTCCCTTTCTAGTCAAAGCCAGTTGTAAAATTTGGTATCTGTATTGCCCCAGATGTGATCTAACTAGGCAAAGTGGAAGGGTCTCCTAGTGAATCTCTTTCCCTTTATAATAAGCCTTTCTCTCGAGAGTAGCCAAAATAATATGCCTAAAGAACAAGTATGAGAATTGTTATTTCCTTTCACACAAAGATTAATTGGTTCTTTATTTGCTCCAGGAAAATCTTCAGCAGGCATCTTCAGCTCTGCCTTCTCTGTAGTCAGCTTAACATCCTAAATATATGTCACAGTATTCCACATTCCACCCTTGTTGTTCTGTAATATGCTACCTCATCATCTCTCCCTCTGAGTAGAAGGTAAATCTTCCTCTCCTGGTCAGTTCATGGGACATATCCCAATGAAAGGCTGCAATGTCACCCAATGTATCATTGCTGCCTTATTCCTGAGCCAATTCCTTCATTGTTTCTGTATCTTTATGCTTCTACATTTAAATTTGATTCATATTAAATTGATATCCATATTTCATCATTTATCCATCATGTGTGTGACACAGGCAGAGAACTATCAGAGGACTATCTGTGTACTTGTCATACCATCTAAACGAACATATATTGTTCAAGAATAAGAACTTTTTCATTCTTGTCTTTTTTTTAAATCCCCAGCTCTTAGTATAGTGCCTTCCATACCATCGGTACTTAATAAATGTTCCTTCTGAGACAACCAATAAGCATTTATGAAGTACCTACTCTGTACTAGAAACTCTGCAAAGTGCCATTAATACAAAGAAAGGCAAACATCAATTGCTGCCTTCAAGAAATTCCCACTACAGTGAGGGAAGCAACATGCAGAGAAATATGTACCAACACACTACATATATGAAAAATAGAAAATAATCAATAGAAGAAAGACACCAGGATTTTTTTAAAATGGAAACTTTATTGGACTTAAAAATAGAATGTGATTAAATTTGACAGGTGGGGAACACCTTCTATTTTAAAGGTCCTGATCTAAGCAACCCAAACCCTGCTCTCTTGGAATTTATTATCTGGCTAAGGCAGTGATTCCCAAAGTGGGTGCCACTGCCCCCTGGTGGGTGCTGCAGCAATCCAGGGGACCAGTAATGGCCACATGTGCATTTGGGGGCAGTGAATAACTGTAAGGGGGAGGTGATAGTATGTGACAGGGGGCACTAAATAATATTTTCTTCTGGAAAGGGGGCGGCAGGCCAAAAAAGTTTGGGAACCATTGGGCTAAGGGAACATCAAGAGGAAAAATAACTTCCAGGTATGCTTGTGTATGAAATCTTGTCTGTGCCACAGCAATCTAGATGCTCAATTTGATTTCCCATTATATAATCAGATAGCTTTTTTAAGGCCTTTTCTTTTAATTAACTCTATTGATAATGTTGATTACTGTTTTAACAATGTGAGAAACTCTATGTACTCCTGAATAAAAATATTCTAATACTAGACTTCTTTGTGAAGTATGCAGCATAAGAAAAATGAATTTTTAAAAGCTCCATAGATCAAAGTTCAGATAAATAAAAAGTTACATTCAAATTTCTATTAGATGTCACTCTAGGGAAAGACTCCACTTGGTTGACAGTTTGATCCAACAACATCTTCTTCCTGTCTACCATATAAGCTTCAATCACAAGCAATTTCTTACCATTATAAATAGTTTAAAATTAAGAAAAGATTGAGGGGCATTAAGCTGGATCATGTGCTGTCTGCAGCTGGCATTGAAAATAGAACTGAAATTGTTTCTTTTAGGAAAGAAAATAAGATGGGCTGGGAGACTTTGAAAATCTGTCTTTAAGCATAGGGAGACAAAAGGAAAATGTTCTTTTTCTCTGTGCTAGACCTGTCTATGACATGAGATGGAGTTAGAAACTAAACCAAGAGAAGCATAGCATACACTAGAAGAGAGAATACTTTGTATGGAGCCATCCATACCAAGGGATTTAAGTTAGCTGGTCTATTCTTTATAGAGTTTACACAACAGACCTTATATGTAACTGCTACTTGTTCATCTCCTCTTATATAGACATTAATTGGGATCTACTAGAGTAAATCCAACATTGTTTTCCAGTTTTATGGTCTTTTCATTACTTTCCATAATCTCTGTCGTTACAATTTATACCCATCAGTCTTTTGATAATACAGAATGGAAACTTCTACTTAATGTGATTAATGCCCAAAAATCCCTTTGCCAAGAACATGTTGCTCAAAATTCATATTTTATCATTCAAGAGGGAACTCCATCCTTGGATTTGTTGATGTATGTCTGCAATACTATGATAGCACATAGAAGTAGCAGTTAGACAAATGGAAAGTTGGGAATGAAAACTAAGCATATGGAATCGTTAGCATTTTGATCAAATAATTTTTGTTATTGTTGTTTAAAATATATTTCTGAAAGTTGGGACCATAAAATTTATTTTTATTATTTATTATTATTCCTGTTGACTCCTTAGGAGCATAGGGCCACAACCATCTCACGCCAGCGGACTCTGTTCTGGGCAACTTCCCCCAGCTGGGCCCATGTTATTCCAACTGTTTTTGTTTCATTTTCGGCAGATCTTTGCCAGGTCTGTTTTGGTCTTCCGACTTTCCTCCTCCCTGAAGGGTTCCAGCACAATGCTTGTCTGGCTACGTTGTCTTCCCGTTTTCATAGCGTATGTCCTATCCATCTCCACTTACGTTTCTTTATGCCCTGACTAATGGGATACTGGATTGTTCTTTCCCAGAGACTAGCATTGGAGATCTTTTCAGGCCATCTGATGTTCAAGATGTAGCGTAGACATCTGTTAACAAAGACCTGGAGTTTATTGGTGTTAGAGCTCGTCATTCTCCAGCTTTCTGATCCATATAGGAGGACGGCCTTTACATTGGTATTGAAGATTCGGAGCTTAGTGAAGAGGGACAGTGCTTTGGAGATCCAGACAGACCATAAGGTGTTAAATGCCTGTCTGGCTTTGTTGATTCGGTTTCTGATGTCCTCATCTGCCCAGCTGTCCTTACTGACTATGCTACCCAAATAGGTGAAGTGGTCCGTCTCCTTGATGTTTTCTCCCTGTAGTTGGATTGGCAGGTCCTGTCTGCTGTTGACTGTGATCACCTCGGTCTTCTTCTTGTTGAGCTTCAGACCTGTCTTCTCTGCTTCTTCAGAGAGACGTGCAAGTTTGGCTTGCGCATCCTGCTGCTTGTGAGAAAGGAGACAGATGTCATCCGCGAAGTCAAGGTCCTCAAGCCGTTTGGTATGAGTCCATTGAATGCCCGTATTGTTGTCCTTGGTAATTCTTCTCATGGTCCAACCTATGACCATCAAGAAGATAAGGGGCGAAAGCATGCAGCCTTGCTTCACTCCGGTCTTCAGTGTGAAGGGAGCCGTCAGTTTCCCCTTATGGATGACCTGGCAGGTAAAGTCTTCGTATAACCTCTGGATGATGTTGATGAGCTTCGGGGGAATCCCATAATGCTGCATCAATCTCCAGATGATGTTCCTGTCTACGCTGTCAAATGCCTTCTCGAAATCCATGAAAGTTACTTTTAGAACCAAGTTGAAATCATTCAACGACCTTTCAGGCCGATTATGCCATAAGTTCAACATGCAAGATCTAAAGACCAGAGAGGAAAAAGAAGCATTCAATTGCGAAATCAAGAACAGGTTCACGGCCTTGACAGGACTCACTGGAGACAGTTGAAAACCACTGGACCAAACTCCAGCAGACCTGGAAGACCACCTGTGCAGAATTCCTGAGAAAGAGAGAGAGAAAGCGTAAGGAATGGTTAATACAAGAGACATGGGCCAAGATACAACAGAGAAGAGATTTGAAACAGAAGATCAGCCAGTGCCAAGATCAACAGGAGAAAGAAGAACTTCGAACACAGTACTGGGAAATTAACCATCAAGTCAAGAAGAGCACAAGATATGACAAGAGACAGTTCATTCACGATATGACCAAAGAAGCAGAAACAGCAGCTGGGCAGGGACCATAAGATAGCAGTTAAATATTAGAAGTGATATTTGTAAAACTCCCAGTGAAGCAAACTCCTTTCAGCTCCTGGAAATTAGCATTCTCCCTGCAATTTAGTCTTAGAGCACTGCCTACCCAGGGGTTGTTTGGTCAACAAGAATTTATAATCACCTACACCATGCCAAGCATTGTGATGAATGTTGAGAATTAAAAAAAAAGATAATTCCTACTATTATCAGAAGATCACATGCATACCACATTCAAGCAATTATAAAATAGTGGAAATTATCTCAAAGAGAAGGCACTAGCCCTAGGGACAAGTGGAGATAAGTTGAAACTTGAAGGAAGCCAGGGTACCATGAAGGAAAGGATTATAGGGGTGGGAGAAAGACAGTGAAAAGGCATGAATTCAGGCAATTGAGAGTCTTATGTGAGAAAAGTCACCAGCCACTGTTGCCATATTGTGTAGTATATGAGTACAGTACAATGTGTTGGTTGTAAAGGTAGAAAGGTGTCAAGTTATGAGAGATGATGAGTTAAGGCATTTCTTAGGAGCAATGATCTCCAAGTATCAGAGGTGGGAACTGAATTCAGGCTTTCCTAGTTTCAAAGCCAGCTTTCTATCCAACATATAAGGGGGAAATATACATAGGTAAAGAAACCCACCAATGACCTACTAAGATGAAGGGCTAAATCTAAGAAGAGGGCTAAATCTCTTAATTTTTTTTTTTGGTTTAATTATTTCTTACTTAGGTTTTAATTAGCTCAGCTTCAGGATAGGAACTTTATGTGCAGACTTTGCTGCCTTATTGGAATGTGAGGCAATGTCCTGGGACTTCTTCTCTACTCCCTGTATACCACTTCAGTGGGTCATATCAGTAGTTCCCATTGATTTAATTACCATCCTGATGCTGATTATTCATAAATCTTCCTAGACTTCCCCAAAATTTCTACTAACCTCTAATCTCACATCTAAGTATTTTTTTAGATGTCTTAAATTCAATATGCCTAAAATGGAACTTGTTATTTTTCCTCCTAAACTAGCACCCCAGTCCAAACTTCTCTAAATCCATAGAAGGCAATATCCTCCTCCTAGGCTCTCAGTCTTGTATATCAGGTTTCCTCACTAACCCTTACCCCACTCAAATACTCAAACTGTTGTTTAAGGCTCCATTTCCTTTTCTGTCATTTCCACTACTCTTCAGTAGGTCATCATCACCTCATACCTGGATTGTTACAATCGTGTACTGATGGGTCAGCCTGCCTCAACTTTCTCTCCACTCCAATTTATCCTCCATTTGGCACCTATAGTCATTCTCCTAAACCACAGGTCTAATCATGACTCTCCCCTATCCAATAAACTCTAGTAGCATCATATAGCTACCAGTATAAAACACAAAATGCTTTGTTTAGACTTTATAGCCTTCATAATCTAGCTGTTTCCTATCTTTCCAATCTTTTTTTTATACATTTATCCCAAAAACATAATCTTTGATCCAAATATACTCACTTCCTGGCTTTTCTATGAAGAAAATACTGTATTTCTATTTCTTGTCTTATATATATGCATGTGTATAATTATCCCTTCCTATCTTGACTTTCTCCATTATGGTTTCAATATATTACAGGTTTACATAAGAAAATGGGAATTTTTTTGGAGTATTCAAGAAACTACATATCTATACATGAAGACCAGCAGATGATGCAGAAGATAAAACAAATTAGAAGATCAAAAATGCATACTTAATCAAATATCCAATAAAAGAAAAAAATTCTTCTCTGATATGGAGTCAAAATTTTAAAGCAACTTCTCTCTCTCTCTTTCTCCCCTTTTCTATGTGATATGTGTATGCATATGGATACATGCACATGTATGTATATTTATAAATATATATACATATATAAGTCCTAAATAAAACTGTAATGAAATATGTATTTGTATGCATATCATCTCCATAATTACATTGTAAGATCTTTCAGAAGGGAAACTGTTAGTTGCCTCTTTTTGTATTAATACTTAGCACAATGGGTGTCACATAATAGTGTTGTTCTTTATACTTGGAAATTGCAAAATGACATCATGAAATGTCTTTTGGCTTGTGCACAAATTGGATTTAAGTGAGGCAGGGGTGCACAAAGAAATCCTCCTTACTCTCTTCCACAATCATCAAAATCCAGTGGCGAGACAAAAGTCAAGATCGTTTGTATTGGCTTGGGTTGCAGTGGATGATATTGGCTTCCTTGGGATCTACCCAAGCTTCCCCTCCAGGTGAAAGTTTTCCCAAGTCTGAGTAGACACCTCTCTAACTCACCTATGGGTTTGAGGTCTTTCAGTTATCCCCGACCTGGTTTTGCCAACCATTAAACAAGGTGCTTAATATTTTGTTGGATTGATATAACCTCAATGACTTCAGGGATTATTCTCAATTAATATCAGTTCTTGTTTATTTTTTTGGAGGGGAAGAAGAAGTTGGTATCACACATATTTAAATTTCTCTCTCTCTCTCTGACATCAGTAATAGGTTTGCGAAGTAATAGATTGTCTTTAAAAAGATCATTTGATTATTAATAACTATAGTTAATATTCATTTTACCCCTATTACAGAGTGAGGCTTTTCATGCTTAGCAATTCCATTAGCCACCATCTACAATGTAAAGCTTTTGTGTGGGTGGGTGTCACAGATATGGTTTTATGAAAAAAATTAAAAGAGCAAGATTATGTTTATTTCTAGACAGAGCCCATAAATGCTTCCTTTTAAAATCTAATTTTCTCTGGGGGGAAAAAGGTCTTGGTGTTGGCAGCACAGTTTGCATGTATACTTTCAGTATGTCACTTCAATTTATTCAATTCCATATTATCAAGCTAAAGAATACATTGAAAATATAAACTCAGATCATTCCTCTTTCTCCAAAATGTACTTGTACTCCATGATGAGAATTGAAATTGAACAGGGAATTATTCATTTTGTCTCTATGTAACCATAATTACACATTTTTCTATTTCTTCACTTGGGCTGTTTTTAATAGTTCTAGGAGATTTTCTGTATATGTGAGTCATGTGTTTAAGCATCATTAAAGGTTATCATTTCACTTTGTAAAATGTATGGAATAAAATGAATATATACAATTTTTAAATATTCTAAATGATTATTAATAAATATTCTTGAGGGAAACATCACATATTTGTATATATTTATAAAACATATACATGCACATGCCTATGTACATATATGACAATAACATGATATTAAAATGTATCAGTACCTTTCTTTAATATGTCATGCCTTGCTTTTTATTCTATGGCATGTCATGTTGTGTTTGTCATATTACTACGATGATTTCCTTGGTGTCAAGAGCTCCCAGTGAAAAGTTCAGAAATGTTTTATACCAATGGAGCTTAGGGTCTTCTCTGCAATTTACATTCTCTATCAATTAGTTAAAAAGCAAATATTAATATATTAATCATCTCCTATATGTCTACAAAGGAAGTCAAAAGAAAGCCCCAGTCTTTTATAAGTGCACATCCTTGTATAGAGAACAACATACAAACAACTGTGTACAAACACATTATATAAAGAAAAGTTGAAGGCCTGAGAGATTATGTAAATTGTCTAGAATTTCTTAGAGCAGGGGTCGGCAACGTATGGCTCTC
>NC_058131.1:13282073-13358062 GCF_016433145.1 Gracilinanus agilis | reverse complement strand
TTTTTTTCTTAAATTTTCCCTACTGGTGCTGGTACAGAGAAGGGATGACCTTTCCATATAAAGAACCTTTACTGAACACAAACTTTGCCTTCTGCACTAGCCAGCATCATGTAGGACAAACATTATTAGACTTGGTCTTGTAGTCTTAGTTGCAGTGCCTGTAATGCCACTAGATAGTTTTGTGACTGTGGGTTACTTAATATCTCAAAAAAGACATAAAAGATTCTTTTTAATGGTTTTAATTTCTATTTCTCTGACTGATCACTTAAAATATATTCCATCATATATTATAGATCCCTTACTATATTCATATATAGTTTATTATATATTATCATATATATCTTATATGCCACCATAAAATTAACTAGTATTGGTTCCAGGGCAGAGAAATAATAAAGACTAGGTAATTTGAGGTAAGTGACTTGCCCATGGGTCATGCACAATTCTGAGGTCACATTTAAACCCAAGATCTCTTATCTCCAAACCTGGGTCTCTATCCATTGAGCCACCTACCTGCATCTGACTGATCACTGCCTTTTCTGCTGATACGTATGTATGTATGTATGTATGTATGTATGTATGTATGTATGTATGTATCTATCTCTCTCTCTCTCTGTCTCTCTCTCTCTCTCTATATATATATATACATATATATATACATATATATGTTTACCAATTTTATTTTGTGTGCTCATGATCCAAAAAGTTATTGAAAATATTAATTAATTAATATTAATAATTATTTACTTTGCAAGCATAAAAGGGTGCTGGCATAGGTGATTCCAAGGATTGATCTTGGAATCAGAAAGTACTGGGTACAAATCTTGCCTCTAACACTTACAATATGATGTGAGATCATGTGTGATCTGTTTAACACTTCAGTTTGCTCTAGGAAAATACCTCTCAGAAATAAGTTATGGATAATTTGCTGATCTGGAGAATTAGAAGCAGCTTCTACATTTAGAGTTATTCATCTTGCTAAAATGGGATGACCCCTCCCTAAAACTGTCACTATGGTAACTGTTGGGGTTCAAGGGAATGAGGGCATACATTCTCTCTCCATAAAGAACTTAAAATTTACTAGGAGCATATAACATTTAGATATGCCCTTAGGCTATTAGTGAGACTACAGGATAATGAGAAAGGTCACCATAGATTATGCAACACTACTAGTTTCTCTCATATGGAGCATATAACAGTTACATTATAATATTTATCCTTCTTTGGCTCATTTCTCCCACTCAATGTATTGATAGCTTCCAATTCTTCCTAGACCTAGTCTGTAGGTTTAGTCACTTACTCAGTGATGGCTGGTTTGTTAATTTGATTTAAAAAACAGTAAAATTTTAAAATAAAATGGGACTCAAAAATCTCAGCAAATATCTTTTTCCTTTTTTTTTAGTTTTAATCTCCTGATGTCAAATAAACAACTGGATAATCAGGTTGGAGTGTCTCTACTTTTGGTATCTTAGCAGCAGTCGAGAAAAGTAGAGGATGAATCTCAAACATTCTGTGTCCTGTAGAAGACCTCTAATCTTCCAGTAAATTAGGAACATAACACTAGAAACTAAATCATCAGAGCTTATCCACTCTGAAATTAGAGAGTGCTATAATTTAAAATCTCTCTTTGATTGGGATAGAAAAGACAGTGTATGTCTGTTACTAAAATTTAATCTTAGCTTCTTTCTGTTGCTCCATATCACCCAGTCAATTTTTGGGGCCATTTTTATCATGTTCCATATATCTTGTGGTTCTGATTGATGGTTAATGCAGAAAGAAGCTCCCCATATCAAGACAACAAGTTTATAAACAGGAAGAGAAAAGCCTCAATGAAACTGTGCATATAATTTAGTTTCCCATTCTTGAGTTTTCCAGAAGTTGAAAATAAGAACTAAATAGTGTAAACAGAAGATGAATCAGTCTTACCTAGATCTTAGAAACTGGAAGATTGAATCTGAAAATGGATGATCAAATCTGAAGAATCTGAAATCCATGTCCAGTGGCCAATCTGGCCACTCTTAAATTCCAATGCAATGATTTAAAATTTAACTATGAATCGGATTTTAGTCCTTTCCCAAGGATTTAATTTAATAAAAAATGCAATTAACCCTTCAGCAGCTGTATTCACTTCTTAATCACCCAAAATACCTGAGTCTGAGCTGATGCATTTTACCAAGCTTCTGGGACTAGGGCTACCACTTTCTTCCCAAGCTTTAATAAACTCCCATTTTTCTCTGGCTTCCCTAAAAAGTATATTTAGGACCCTGAGATCTCTAGTTTGATGGAAATTTCCAGTCATTATTACTGTATGTCTTTCTTGAGTCAACAGTCATTTTAGTGCTGTTGGCTTTTGTTGGTATCTGTGATTATTGTCTACCTCATTCTGTTTAAAGATATGCTCTTACAACTACTCTAGTGGTTATAAGTTATTTTTTCAGTTGCCTCAGTTTCATTCCTCCAAACTATGCATGTCCTTGCAGCTAGGTTGTTCAGTGCATATAGCACTGGGGTCTATGGTCAGGAAGACCTGAGTTTAAATCCAGACCAAGATATTCACTAGTTATGGAACCTTTTGGCAAGTCACTTAACCCTATTGTCCTCAGTTTTATTATCTGTAAAATTAGCTTGAGGAGGAAATGACAAATGACTTCAGTATCTTTGCCAAGAAAACCCTAAATGAGATTACAAAAAGTTGGACTTGACTGCAACTATTGAAAAACATTCATTTCCATTTTTAAAATTTAACATTAAAGGTAAATTGTGTTCAGATTTTGAAACAATCTAAATAACAGGCTGAAAATATTGTAAGGTTTCTGGTCCTTAGTTTTCTCATCAGACAAAGAAAGGAAGAACCTGCCTACATTATTTCCAAGTATCCATCTAGATCTAAAGTGATAGGATCATTATTTACAGAGCAGAGATCACTTTCTCCTCTAGTGTGGTCCAGAAATCCCTGAAGAAGCCTGTAGCCTGGAGGTAAGCCAAAGGTGAGTGTCCAGCATATCTGTGACTTTTCTGGTGTCCTCTAGGTCAGTCTCAAGAGATAAATATCTTCTGAATTCAAAATGAAAAAAGGACTACTCGAAAATATCTATTTCAGATGGAAATATTTTATATTTTTCTATGTTTGATTATGTAAGCATTGGAGATATCACTTGTATTATCAAGACTATGTTGTGCTGTGACTCTAGCATATGGTTTTAATTAACTACAACAACTGTATCTTTGGGTTGTGTATTTTTCACTCTCAAACATTAATTAACAGATTTTCTGCAGGTGTTCTGAGTGCTTTTCTCCAACATAGATTATGTCTCTAATGTTTCTTCATTAAAATCCTTGATTGACAAAGAGAAGATAAGATCCCAATCCATGGAAGCTGGCTCTCTTGGCACATGGCACATTACAGATGATGAGCACCAAGTCACCAAGGAGACACTTTATCAAATACTGTAATAAACTCTGGGACATATTTTTTTTATTTTTTTATTTTATTTTATTTTTTAAACCCACTGAGCTACCCAGCTGCCCCTAAACTCTAGGACATAAAGGAAACTTGCCCCAGGTCTGTTTTGTAATACATAGCCTGGATATCCATATAGCTGTCTATGGCTCTGCCCACATGTCCCAAGTTCTCTCCAAGGATCTCATGTATACAGTGAACACTGGGGAAGTGACCTTGCTATTATCTCTTCCATGCTCCAGTCCAGCAACCCCATATGTAGATATGCATCTTTTAGTTAAAGAGCTGCTGAAAACAAAGTAAAATAAAGTCCCAGCTGAGTTCTTCTTTGTGGATTAAAATCATCTAAAATGTACACAAGGAGCCCAGAAGGAATATAAATTTAAAATCAGATGGTTGTTGAAACCTCTTTTTTAAAGTGGTTTTGTAATTCAAATAGTGAGGGCAAAAGAAAAAAGAAAACAACCTCAAAAAATTAATAGTGTTGTGCTTTTAATAGGTTTGAGAGGGTGGGGAAAGGCCATTTAGAAAATATCTACAATTAAACTACACTGGAATTCTTTTCTATCTAATGTGGAAATTGCATGGACCATTACTTAGTTAATAAGTATTTTATAATTTCCCAAAGTTCATCCAGGGGGGTTAATTTATGAATATTTGTTTCAAGCGTCTTTTATTTTGGTACCATTTTCCTGTGATGGGTGCATGTCGAGAGTTTACAATGTGCAATAATGTATAAATGTTTGATGGAAGCAACCAAGGATCTGGTGAATTCTCAAAACTAAAATTATAAAATTTTGAGGGGGGAAGATGACGATTTTCAGTTGTTATACCTAACGGAAGGTTAAATATGATTATGAAAGTAGAGTAAGGGAGGCCAATGAAGAGGACAGACACATAAATACAGGGAAAGGGTTAGATTCCTTTTGCCACTAAGATTTGTGAAGCTATCTGCTTTTAATGAGAAAATTGGGGATTGAACAAAATCATTCTTTTTCTTTGTTTATTTTCCCCTTGCTTCTCTTCCATTGACTATACCTTAGCATGTTATGTATAGTGCTGGAATTTGGACGAGAAGACCTGGGATCAAGTTCTGCTTCACAGGAAAAAGCTTTGTTTTATGTAGGTTATTCAAAGAAGAGTAGTACCTCTGCTGTAGAGCTCGCCATCTTTTTTAGGACTACTTTCTTCCTTTCCTGTCCACCTGCCACCAAGCTGTTTTTGTTTTTTTTTAATCCCAGATTTTGTCTCTACATTGTCTTATGCAATTTCTCATTCAACGTAAGTTCTTATATTATGATATAATCAGCACTCCTTGTTTATTGTTATTTACATTTTTATGTCAGAATGGAAATTGGTTCAGGGTGTTGGTGGTTGGCGTGCTCCTTTTCTAACACTCTCAATGCTTACTCTTTCACCTCAACTGTTCTTCAGGGCCATGTCCTAAAGCAGCTCTAGGCCTAAGTTTCTGACTTTCTACCATATGTCTCTTGGAACATGGCCACTAGGGACAATTCTGGCACAACTGCATCTGCAACTATGCCATCTTCTCAAACACTTGCGACTGCCAAACTTCAGCTGATTCTCCCTAAAGAAATAGAATTCTTAGTAACAGCTCTGGTCTCAGTTCTGCCCTCTGAATCCTTTCAGTAAAAATTTATTTTATCTTCAGCAGGAAGCCTTTCATATTTGAAGATATCCATAATCTCCTTTCCTTCTCATTCTCTAATTCTTTATTCTTTCTCTCCAAGAAGAACATCCTCAGTTCTTTAAGTCTTTTGAATCACTTTTTATTTGCAAAATCCAGTGAACTAATCATTTCAGTGAAAAATTAGACAATTCACTTTTCCCAAAGCTCTGTGCAATGAACACAAAGACAAAATAAGCCAAACAAAAAGAGAAGGAACAGGACCTTCTCTCAATGAAATTGTATTCATTGATTTAGAATGATACTAATTTTGATGACTATTATATGGTGTTTTTGAGAAGAGAGGGAGTATTAATGATGAGATGATGCTGGAAAAAGATCTGATGGGATATGTTACTTTTTCTGATCCTCAGAGGAAATAATATTGGTAGAGCTAAGCATAATTATTTCCTGATAGGATTAAGTTTGCCAAGAATCATGGATGTAAAATATACAATGGCAAGTTTAAAGAATAGTCAAAAAATGGGGCAGCTGGGTAGCTTAGTGGATTGAGAATCAGGCCTAGAGACGGGAGGTCCTAGGTTCAAATCCGACCACAGACACTTCCCAGCTGTGTGACCCTGGGCAAGTCACTTGACCCCCATTGCCCACCCTAACCACTCTTCCACCTAGGAGCCAATACACAGAAGTGAAGGGTTTAAAAAAAAAGAATAGTTGAAAAATCAGTTTGATTAAAATACACAGGGAAAGAAAAGAGGGGATATTAAAAAATACTGGGGAAATATTTTGGAAGTAGGTTGTGGAGGGCTTTAAATTCTAACCTGAGGAGGTTGCATTTCATCTTAGAAGCAAGAAAGAAATCTAGTTCGGAATCCTCTCCCTGCTCCTTTTTGTCCATGTGCAATTAAAACAAGTCATTTCCTGTCTCTGGAATTTAGCTAAATGAAACAATAATGTTTGAGACACCTTGTAGCTCTTAATCCTAGTTTCCTTATAAATAAATGTATTCTATCACAAACACAATTCATGCCATATTGTGTTACAAATATTATTGTCCTTATAAGAAAACTAAAAATTATTTAAGTTATGACTGCACTAGGCCCATCAGTCTTATTACCACCTCTAATGAAAGTTGGGCTCTATCTTTGGAACTATTTGATCTGTAAGACATTCAAGACCATCTCCAATCCTACATCTTTCCATTTCTCTACTCTGATTTTCTCTTCAATTAGAATTTAAGCTCTTGGAAATATTGCAATGCTTGCTGATATTTGTATTCCTGAAACATAGCATATAAAGGGCAAGGAAGTACATAATAAATGTTTCTGTCTCTCTCCTTTTTTTTTACTATCTATTCATCTTTCTTTTGATCTATTTATCAATGGGGCTTTCTACCAAATTTCCATAACCTTGAGTTTTAGTGATCTTAATGTATTAATTGCCATCTCTATTGGCAATATCTGTCTGAAATGGTTGCCCAGAATGAGAGCGATTTCATAAGAAAAATGAAACTGTTTGAAGACAGTACAAACATAACATGCATTTCTCATCATCCTTACTTTCCCAGTAAAGGTGGTATAAAAACAAAAGATATGAAAAGAAATAAAAGAAGACTATGGTCATTGCCCTCTTCAACATCAGCCTCTTAACTTTTTCTCAGATAAAGCCTCATGCCTCACACTTTATTCCAAATTCTATTTCAAATTGTAAATCTTTTATTTGCCCCATTCTGCTATAAAACTGACTCTGCCTAGGCTTTTCCTTTGGGGAGGATGTATTTGAAGGCCTGCATATCTGTTAGTTCTTAGTGTAAAGAATTCCTGTGTCAACCTGAAAAATAAATCACAACAACCAGAATAGTTGTATTAGAACATCTTTAGTCAGGACAAGGGAAACAGTAATCCAAGGAACCAAGCAGGGAGGCCACCCTGGAATGGCCATGTCTTGGGAAAGCTAGACAATAATATAATTACTGAACATTTCCAGTAAACTGAAGAATTCAAGGGGGTTACATAATTTTAGGGAGAAAAAGGGATGGCTTGTTTGTGGGTTTCCAGATTCTAAGAAATAGCCAGTCACAGATGCTTGAGAAAGATGCATTAGCCTAGTCCCAGATGTTGCAGTTATTGAGAGGTGCTTAAAGGGTCACTATATTTTTTAAACAAAATCCTTAGGAAAGAAGTAAATCTGATTCATAATCATTTTTTTCTGGTCTGAGGAGGGGCTAGAATGGCTGGAAGGGGATCTCTGGTTCTTCAGATTGGATTATCCTTTTACAAATCCCATCTTCCAGTTTCCTGGAAATAGACAAGACTCATTTACTCAATTGAATTTTTTAACCTTTGGGAAAAGTCAGGAATGAGAGTAATTAAAATACTTTTGACACCTGGTTTTGAATCAATCTCTGCTCATGCAGATGGGAAACACTTATCACTTCTAGTCTTAGGGATCATCTGAGGGAACTGCAGGGTTAAGTGACTTTCCATGGTCACATAGCTAATATGTTTCACAGGTAGCACTTTAACCTTATTCCTAATGACAAAGCTGTATGTACCTCCTTATTCTCCTGAATTCATAGATGATTTGAAATCTTATTCTAAAAGACCCTCAAAATTTTTCTTTCTCTCTTCAACTGGATATCCTTATTCGACAAAATCACATCCAATATATCACTCTAGAATTTTTCCCTGTTTGCATTCTATTGTTTAAAAGATTAAAAATGCACTCCATTTCTGTTGTCAGAGATCAAGGTAAAATCAATGGAATACTTCTATAGGGACTGCTTACCTCAAATGGCATGATTATTCTTCAAAGATTGTGGAAATCAGTACTATTGATATTCTGATTTTTCAAAATAGAAAGGCTTGAAGAAACAGGCATGCCTTTTAAATTGAGTTAGCTTCAGGATCTGCCATTCCATAATTCAGAGTGTCCTTGTCACCTTAGATGAATTAATTCATTGTTTTTGACATCAGCTTCTTCAACTCTACAAGAACAGGTTCTAATCTTTAGAATATCTCCCAACTCTTAGTACTATGTTCCTAAGCCCATCTTGATTTTTAATCATTGAAATTCTCCATGCCTTGGCCAAATCAAGCATGTCTTTTCTACTTGAACATTTTTTTCCTCATCTTCAAACAACCACATTTGGACTCAATGCACCAAATTTAATAACTACCTCTCAGGATTGTGAGGATCAAGTGACGTAAAACTTTTAAAGTACCTGGCAAATTCTGTTATATAAATGTTGTTACTTTGTTAAGCATCCACTGTCCTAGGTGCTAGATGTCATGAACAGAGACAAAATATTCAATAGTATATTCAAAACCAGTTTTAATTTTGCACTTTTATACATTAACTTTTTTGTCATAAAACAACTGATGAATACCTATGGTTAGCTAGTCTTCAAGATCCATTCCTTATTTTTATATTAATGTTTAGAGGGTCATTGAATATAGTTGTGTTATGAGAAATAAATAGTTCTGATATAGAGATGGAAGGAAATTTGTGGGAGAAAAGCCATTAAAAGTAGAATTTTCTTCTACCAAATAAAACATTTCTCAAAACAAACTATTAGCACAGAGAAATTTTGTATTCTCTCTTTAAGTAAATGTGAGGTAACAATGATGAAGCCAAACGTGCAGTATGACTTCTGAAAATGTGACTTCCTTTCAACATTTTTATCAAGGAGAGCAAATCATTAGAAATATAATAATTTTAAAGACAGTTTGACTAGAGACTCAACTAAGAGAACTCTTTCAAATGGGGCTGAAGTGAAGAACAATGAATGAATAAAAAAAGATTTGCAAAAACAAACAAACAAAAACCTCTTTTTACCATGAATGCCTGGAACTATCACACTTTCATTTCACAATCATGATATTTGATGTAATTATACAAAAAGTAGAGATGACAATAAGAACTAAAATAGGAAAGTAGATGAAACAGAGTAAACTTAAAATGGGAAAATCCATATTAGAGGTAACAAAACTTTGGAGGTTTGGTGTTGACAGATTGATACAAAAGTTATGTAAAGAAAGAAAAATGACAAATTTATAGAAATAATTTTAGAAATTTTAATTTATTAGAAATGATTAATTAATTACAAAAGCATCTAAGAAAAATCAAAGAATAATTCAACTCATATACCCACTTTTATATTTACCCATCAAAACACTTTAGCTTTACTACTTTAACACTATTTAATGAATGAAATATAGTACATGATTTCTTGTACTATGGACTTTCTACAAAATAGCAAGCCATTTCAAGTTGTAAAAGAGGATTTGAATAATTGGGCAGGATAGAGAGTCATCTAATGAAATCTCTGAGAGATAATTGCATAAGCTTAGGGAGGAAAAGATTCCCCCCTCCTCACTCTTAATCTGAGAATTTTGTTAAACCCAGAAGAGAAGAAAATTCATACTTTTCAACAAGGATCCCATAAGAAAACAACACTATGCTAAGGTATGTCTACTAGTACCTCAGGAAAGTGGGGAAAAATGCTTCCAGATGGTCCTCCCTTCTCTATGCCTGTATCATATCCTTCTAGATTTTGTAAGTATTGGTAGGATGATGTCACAGGACTTTGATATGATTTTTATTGTTCACTCATGTCTTATTCTTTGTGAAGCCATTTTGAGGTTTTCTTTGAAAAAGATAGCTAAACAGTTGGCCATTTCTTTCTCCAGTTTATTTTACAGATGAGGAAACTGAAATGAAGAGGTGTTAAGTGACTAGTCAAAAGTGACACAGATTGTAAGTTTTTGAGGCCAGAATTGATCTCAGGAAGATGAATATTCTTGGCTCCGGAACTAGCACTATATCCACTGTGGTAAATTTTCTTATTATGCCACCTTGGAAAGTGAGCCATATTGATTTTTTTACATGGAATTATAGTCATCTGGAAAAACAGTGTGAGAGTTTATTACCTAAAAAATTTAAAAGGTCCTCCCCTACTCTATCACTTTAATGCTGGAATCCTTAGGGGAGGTGTTGAATGACTTCTGGAATTTGATGCATTACAATTAATGATATTTCGGAGAGTGACTCAAAAGCATGTGTTACAACAATCTACTTTCTTCAATTTCATTATCAGTAAAAATGGTGATAAAATTTCTTGTTTGACCTATCATACCACATTTTAGTAATAATGAATGTAAAATAATTTAAGTAATTTAAGTGTCGTAAAAATTGTTTTGTTGTCATTATTCTTGCTTCAGTCATGTCTATTCACTGTCCCCTCCAACATACATTGTTTTCCACACCAATACTTTCAGCATGAGTCTTAGTTTGATTTAAAAATCTGGCAGAAGCCAGGCAAGCACAGGAGTTGGCTTTGAAGCATTGACTTAGCTCCCCATTTTGTTTTCTTTTTAACATTCTGAGAAGGGGGTGGGATAGGTAATGAACCAGCTCCCTTAACCTGAAAAGCATGGAGTAAGCAACTCTTCTTTCAGCTCCATAAACTTGGCAGTGCCCATTCACCTGCTAATAAGAAATGTTCTCAAGATTGAAGCAGTCTGTAGTATGTAAATTTCAATTTCCAAAAAAGAAAACATACAAAATCAGTGGGGAAAAATAGGCAAATCTAGAGGAGTAAGATTTTAGACATATTGACCAAGATCTGATTTTTTATTGATGTATAAAATACCAGAGTAAATGGAATATTTGGGGAAGAGAGCTGAAGTATAAAGCTGAAATGCAGTTGATAGAGGGAGGTATATTCTTTTCCAGTCAATTTCTCTTTTGTCTGATTGGGGATCATAAATAAAGATATCCTTTTCTAAATCTGAAAACTGCACTAACCATCAGAGTTGAAAATATATATAGTTAACCCCCCAAAATAGAGAAATAACAGTGGGTCCTTAATTAGAGAAAGGAGATCATAATTGAGAAAATCACATAGATCCATAGAAACCCTGGAAATATAATCTGGGAGAATCAGCTAGAACATAATTTTAGTTCATCTCAATGCTGACTCTCTCAGAGGTTAAGTCAAAGAACTCAAATGACTTAATTGACTATGGATCAGTTTTTTCCTAGTTCCCAGAAACTGTAGTACTGAATTTGAAAGGGAAAGATCACATATGAAGAATCAGAAATTCACCCACAGCCACTCTAGCCACTCGAAAAAAAAATTGAATTAGCCACGAATACTGTTTTCTCCTTTCCAAAAGACTGAGTTAAAAGAAGACAAAACTAACAACAGAACAAAGCAAAACAAAAAAATAAACAAAGAAACAAAAACA
The DNA here is from genome assembly GCF_016433145.1 of Gracilinanus agilis. Taxonomy (NCBI): domain Eukaryota; kingdom Metazoa; phylum Chordata; class Mammalia; order Didelphimorphia; family Didelphidae; genus Gracilinanus; species Gracilinanus agilis. Next base: position 13,346,703 of record NC_058131.1, on the reverse strand, counting down.
TTAAGCACCTGCAGTCAAGTCTCAATCATCCAAGCACTTAGGGCAATGGCTAATGCATCTATGATAACCATCACTATCCCTTCTTTCTGAAGCATCTGTGAACTCATTTCCCATTTCCCTTTTTTCTCCTAAAAATGACAAAAGTACCTCTCATTCTGCAGTTAAGTGGGAATTCCCAGTAAATATAGCACTGGCATCTTTCCTGAGACTGTAGCTGTCCAAGGGCAGTGAATCTGTGTAACTTTAAAATATATAATATGGTCTCCTTCACCCTGATTAAAGACCTGTTATTATTACTACTCTGGTAGTTGTGATTACTTTTCAGGATGACACCACACAGAACCAAAGTATTGGGACTTACCACTGAGCAATAGAAAAAAAAATGGACTACTCTTTAAGCACTCCTTCTGAAAAGGAGTGTAAGGGTTAAAATAGGGGATTTGACAAGATTAGAGGGCAGCTTTTGATAATTTAAGTTTTAATGAGAATATAGTAGAGTTGTAAATTAATATTATCCCTTTAAGCCAGAGAAAAGAAAACTTTTAGCACATTTTAACAACTAACAATTTAGTTTAATAATTAATAAAGAGATAGTAAATGAATACAGTAAAGGAGGGAAAGATAGAAAAGAGGAAAGAATGATTAATAATCTTATTCCCTATAAATACGCCTAAAATTCCTAATACTCCTAAAATTCCTAATTACTACCTCTAACTGTCTTCTGAAGACAGCTTCTTTTTGCCTAGCAAACATCTGGCCTATTTAACCTATACTATCTATAAATGATTCACTAACTACCTAACTCCCTAAAATAATAGACAGCTACCACTCACTCACTCACTCCTTCAATCAGTTTTCTAAAGAAGCTCAAACTGTCAATAGCCCACTTTGACAGCAGATCCTTGCCTATGAGATAGATCTCCTGCTCTATAGAGATCCCAGAGGCAAAAAGCTCTTTAAAGGCTAAAGCCAAAAGCTCTCTCAATAAGCTCAGGCCTAGCTTTATATTCAAGAAACTAAACACCAACCACACTACCAGCAACCAACCCCTTATGACCAACTCATGCACAGCAGCCAACATCCCCACAACTGCCAACCCTGTCAGAAAGTGACTCCCAACTGTCAGCAACTGACTCTGGCTCAGCAGGGGACTCCCAGGCTTCTACTTCCTGTCACTGTGGGCTGGTTTATCCATACATATCTCTATGGTAAGTGGACTTCCAGGTCCCCCATCAAATTAAAGAAATTAAAGGATTCTTTTTTTACAAAAGGGAAGGGGGAAAAGCCACGTTAGATGAGTCCAATTAAGCTTGGGAAAGATGCAATAGTCAGAGTTACAGAAGAGTGGGGAAAATGCAGTGGCTAAGGCTAGCATGATTGAAAGGTACTTAAGGTTTGATTATCTTCTTTAACTCAGTCTTGGACATGCAAACATAATCACTAAGCTTTGCTCAAAAAAGCAGCTATGACCATCTTTTTTTTTTAAACCCTTGTACTTCGGTGTATTGTCTCATAGGTGGAAGATTGGTAAGGGTGGGCAATGGGGGTCAAGTGACTTGCCCAGGGTCACACAGCTGGGAAGTGGCTGAGGCCGGGTTTGAACCTAGGACCTCCCATCTCTAGGCCTGACTCTCACTCCACTGAGCTACCCAGCTGCCCCTTATGACCATCTTTTAAAGATGAAGTACCATGAGATAAATGCTAAAATGTAAATAACAGTTGTTTCCTGCAAATATTCACTTAAAATTCCTTAATTTAATTCTGTTTCATTAACTAAACATTTTACTTATTCTTTGCTAACCTAGGTTTGAGGGATTCAAAGTCCAGAATGGAAATACATTTCTTATTCTCAAGTTATAAATATCATTTCTACTTAAAAACTGAAAACTAACCAAATACAGAGGCCGTTTTCTTTTTTTTATCTCCCAAGTTCATAGAACATAGTAGGTGATTAGTAAAAGTTTGATGATTGATTGATTGATTCACAATGGGAAACCCAGGCATATATAAAAGAAACAGTGAAAAATATCTAAATCATATATTAGATCATACTGGATAGCACAAGTATTTCACAGTGAGGGAGAACTTCCATCATGGAGTTTGAAAGATAAAACTTCTTGGAAGAGAAAGAACTTGGAAACCTATAATTTGGAGACACTAAAGTGATGTGTCTTTCAGGAATTAGTTTGTGGGTCAAAGAGGTCAGAAAATAGAAGAGAAGAAGAACTAGATGTTGGGAAGATAAGGATTTGAGTAAGGAGATTGGGTTTGAGGAAAAGATATATATATATCTTGTTTCATATATATATATAAAACAAATTGAATGATTGGGCAGAATCTTTTTGGAAGAAGAAAATATAAATATACCTACATATTCATCAGTTGGAAAATGTCATTTCCATATCTAATGAATATTCAATTAGGAGTCTAAATCCAACTAAAATACAGGCACATATATATGCCATTACATTTCTCTTATATCTGCTCATAGGTTACATGTTTGATTGGCCTTTCAATAAATAAATATGGAATAAACACATAAATGAAGGAATTAGTGTACGGATTGAATCAAAGGTAAAGTAATGATAAAACAAAATTGTTTCATTCATTAACTGAATTCTCATAATCATTATATTGATATATAATATTTAAAATATTATGAAAATAGTTACTTGAATACTGAGAAAAAGATATAATTGGTCAAAAAAATAAAAAAAAACTCAATAATAATCCATTTCCCAATTGATAATCAAAGGAAATAAACAGGCAGTTTTCAGAAGAAAAAGTCATAGTTAACTATAGTCGTATGAAATGAATACTATAACCATTGTTTATTAGAGAAATTCAGATTAATAAAACTCTGATGTAGCACCTCACACCTATCATATTGCCTAATATGATGGAAAAGGAAATTGGCAAATGCTAGATTTAGTGTGGAAAAACAGGGATATTAATGGACTGTTGGGGCATTTGTGAAATCGTCTAACAATTCTGGAGAATAATTTGCCACTACATTCAGTGGGGCAATTAAACTGTGCATACTTTTTGACCCAGCAATATCACTACTAGATCTATATCCAAGAGAGTCAATAAAAAAGGAAAAAAATATATAGATAGATAGATAGATAGATAGATAGATAGATAGAACTTTTTTTAATGTGAAGCAAAGAATTGGAAATTGAGACGGTGACCACTAATTGATGAATAATAGTTGAACAAGTTGTGGTATGTCACTATGATAGAATACTATTCTGCTATAAGAAATGGAGACCAGGACAGTTTCTGAAAAACCTGGAAGGATCTATATTAATGAATGCAAATTGAAGTGAGTAGAACCAGGAATTCATCATAAATAGTAACAACAATATTATTAGATCATCAGCTGGAAAACACTTTGCTACTCTGTTCAATATAATGATTCAAGGCAATTCTAAAGGGCTCATGATGAAAAACTTCATCTATCTTCCAAGAACTGATGAAATCTTAGTGCAAATTGAAGTATATGTGTGTGCATACACATTTTTCTTTTTTTGGAAGAATAACATGAATAATATGGAAATATTTTTGACATGATTTCACAAGTATTACTGGTACCATAACTGTAAACTTCTCATTATATGGAAGAGGGGCAGGGGGGAGAAGTTTTATAACTCAAAACTGGAAACAAAACAAAATAAATAATGAAAAAAACTCAAGTATTGCAATTAAGCTTTTTTTTTTCTTTCTTCTTTTTCTGATATTTACTTTCCATTGCAGGGCTGTATTTTTTTATCTTAGAAAGGAATAAGACAGGGGGCAGCTAGTTAGAGAAGTCCTGGGTTCAAATGTGACCTCAGACACTTCCTAGCTATTTGACCCGGGCAAATCACTAAACCTTCATTGCCTAGCCCTTACCACATTTCTGCCTTGGAAACAATTGATAGTATTGATTCTAAAGATATAAGGTAAGAGTTATTTTTTTAAAGAAAGGAATAGGAGTAATAAAATATTATTCTCCTACATTGATTCATTTCAATTTAACAATTATGTGGAACAATGTAAAAATAAAAGAGAGGAAGGTAAGTTGGTAGTAATTACAAAATTGGATGTTGTAGTCTATGCCCTCATGAAGTTTGGCTTTGGTGATCTTTACTTCAACACATACCAGAATTCTAGAGCATATTATTAAATGAATATTTAGTGAAAATCTGGAAAAAAATAGTTATGATAAAACTAGCTTGATTTTTAAAGGAAAAAACATCATGGAAGTCTAACTTCATTAACTTTTATGAAAGGGTTATTAGGTTTTTAATATTATTAGTGCCCATCAGTAAGGGAACTGCTATGAATAGATTTTTATTGATTTCAAAAGTATCTGAATCTATGACCTAACACTAGGAGGGAGCTAAGATATATACAGGAAATGACAAATAAGTTAGCATATGTTTTGCACATTAAGGAGGTTTAAAATAAAACACCATGTGTTCTCTGAGTGAGATCAGCAAAGGCTTCATGAAAGAGGTAATATTTGAATTGGACATCAGATTGCTTTTAAATTTGTTTGAAATGTTTAAAATTTATGTTAAAAATTCTTTCCAATAAAGACAAAAATCAGAGTTAAATACTCCATACCATTTTCTTTATTAGATAAGTTAAGGTAAAGTTACCATTCCTGCCTATACTATCAAAATTAATGAGATGCAGATAAAGCAGTTCTCAGAGCCAAATTTATATCCCTGGATGCTCATAATAACAAGAGGGAGATAGAAAAGATTAATGAGATCAGTTAGCAGATAAACTTCTAGAAAATCAACAAATCAAAACATTACAACCCAGTATAAAACAGGAAATCAACACAATTAAAGAATGAATTAATACTTTTGAAACACAGACAAAATCAATTAGATTTATTCTTCTTTCTCTTCTAAGACAGAGCTAATGCAAATGATAGAAACCACAAAAAAAAAAAAAAACCAGAATCAAATTTAAAATCTATGTGCAGAATGGGAGAAGGAAGAATGAGAGGGAAAGGGCAGGTTCTAAAACTAAGAGTTGTGCAAGAATAAAATGAACTAAGAACAGGTTTCACCTCATCAGTGGATATCAAACAAAGCTAAAATTAGATGGATCCACAACTGAATTCTTTCCCACATTTAAGCATCAGATTATCTTTTTTAAATAGTTTCAAAAGATAAAAAGAGAGTAAATTACCAGTTATTTGTATGAGACCACTTTGGTTCTGATCTTCAGTAAAAAAAGATAAAAAGAATTATAAACCAATATCATGAAAAAAAAGATTGCAGAATTTCTTCATGCGAATTTCTCTTCTTTGTTGCCAATCATAAAGCTTCTGAAATTGTGTGTGTGTGTGTGTGTGTGTGTGTGTGTGTGTGTTGGGTTTACACACAGCAAAAGCTTCCAGGGCTGAGAAAATGAAACAAAATGAAATAACAACAAAAAAACAAACCATTAACTGGAAACTAAAATCATGCTAAATTTCTGAAAATGGGATGGGTTGATCCTTGTATCATAGGTGCACAATTTATTATTGACATTCTAAAAACATCTCGAAATTGGTTTGAACTACCATAGTATATTTTAAATTCCTGATCTCTGTAAGGATAACCTTCATTAGTCATATTGTGTATCCTCATTTCTACTTATTGAATCTTCAGAATCCTGTAAAGCTTAACTCAGGTGCAATTTTAGAGAGTTTTATTAAAACAATCATTCATGTACATTAAGAAAAGGAAACTGATTTCAAAGTTATAGCACAAGTTCATCAAAAAACTTGTCATGTCAAGCTAAATGATTATTCTTTGTGTCAGACTTGGGATAGTGACAAATTAAAGGACTTCCGTAGAAACAGTCCTCATAGATTATGATGTCCTTTGACAATTGTTATTATGCTATTCTTATAAAAATGTTTGAGATATATGGAATACCACTAGTATAGTTAGTTATATTCAGAACTGAACAAATGCTTGGAGTCAAAGAGTACTCATATGTAGATCCATGTCAAGATAGAAAGAAGTTCCTTATAGAGTGATCCCAGAATATATCTTTGGTCTTCTACTATTTAATTCTTTCTATCTATCAGTGAGCTGGATTAAAGACAGAGATGAAATTCTTTTTTTTTTAATTTTTAACCCTTTACTTCTGTGTATTGGCTCTTAGGTGGAAGAGTGGTAAAGGAGGGCATTAGGGGTCAAGTGACTTGCCCAGGGTCACACAGCTGGGAAGTGTCTGAGGCTGGATTTGAACCTAGAACCTCCTGTCTCTAGCTCTGACTCACAATCCACTGAGCTACCCAGCTGCCCCTAGAGATGAAATTCTTAATGAATTATCAGATAACACCAAACCAGTAGAATTATCAGAGACATTGACAAAGTCATTAACAATGATATATTTGATTTTTTAAAATCAATCGTGTATATACAAGATTGGAAGAAGTGGTTAGGAAACAATTCAATTGACAAAATTCTACTATTTCTCTAAATTCATTCATTTAAGTCAATTTGGATTCTCTTGTCAAGGGCCCGTCATATTCAAGGTACATATTCAAGGTTCAGAATAAAGGACACAAAATGAAAGATACTCTGACCTCAAGGAGTTCATCTTCACTTCCATCAACTTACTCATTCCCAATGACCAGCTTCTCTGCCTTACCTCAGCAACACCCAGAGATAGTAATATTATTGATGTTACCATCATCTATGTGATCTATTTCAATGTTCATGAACTCTATAAGTACCTTGTCTGAAGATTATCCCTTTCCATTAAGTGTTGCCCTCTGCTTTTTGACTCAAAACCCTGAGTTTCTTCTTCATTGTGTATTCCAATCACTTCATCTATTAGTTCTTTCCCTGGAAGTTAACACTACACTGGCAATATTCTCATTCCTTCCCCATGCTGACCTCCGGTTAAATGGATTCAAATCTATAATACAATTCTCAAACCTGTTTTCCTATTATTATTCCTATGTTCTCACTATTATTCCTATATATTATTCCTATCCTCGCCTATTGGTCAATGCCCTTCTGAGTTTCAGCCTTGGATTACTCTTCCCATCTGCTATTTTCATTCTTATTTACAGGCTACTGAGTGAAACTGGAGAAAATCAAGAAATCATGCTGACTGGGTCCACCACAAATTTGTGTTACATAATGTCAGTCAAGCCCTTATTGTGAGGCGCCATTTTAGATCTTTCTAATCATTTCATTATGCCATTTATTTCACAAAATGTTTACATTGCTCCTCAAATTTTCCATTGTTCCTCCTCCTCACGACCTCTCGGCCAAAAATCTTATTTCATATTTCACTAGAAATAGATGACACAATAGTGCTTTGAAGTTTGGGAAACACTTTATACATATGATCTCATTTAACCCTTAATAGAACTCTGTGAGGTAAGTATTATTATTACTTTATTTTACTGGTAAGGAGAGTAAGGTTGAAGGATGCTAACTCATTTGACTGATGTAACACTGCCAGTATGGCAGGATTTTAAATCAGCTTCTTCTGATTCCAAGTCTAATATTCTACCACTTACAAGACATTTGTGAAAACTTAGTCTTCTCCCCTTCTTTTGATATCACATCACTAAGATGCCTTCCACTACTATGTCCTCATCCATGATCAAGTGGAGACTGTTGATGGGGCAGCCAAGAAGGTGACAGACTTTCAGACAACTCACTCTCTCATTCCCTTCATGACAAGCTGATCATCACAACAATTCTAAATGGGGCCATCATGCAATTCTTCACTACTTGACCAGTTTCTTACATATAGAAAATCCTTCCCCACCCCTCCACTGCTTGGTGTGGAAACTGATTCAGGGGCACAGCCAGAACCCAAATGGTTTTATAGTTCTTTTCTAGCCTTCAGAACAACTCATTCTCACACCCAAGAAAGTACTTACTCTACATTACTCTGGCTGATGTGAACCTTCTCAGTACCCTAATGGGATTAGTGTTGGTCTAGGCAGTGAGAGTTAAGATGATGCTGAAGTCAGGAATTCCTCTTATATATGCTAACAATTGTGACTTAATGTCATGTCTGGCAATGACATGTGTCTCAGTCCTAAAAAATAAGACTTTGAGGGGACTTTTGAGATCATTTATTCAATTGGTCAACAAGCACTTATTAAACATTTACAATGCACCAAACACTATGTTAACCTCTTACATTGAAGAGCAGAAAAGGGAAGTGAATTGTCCAAGGGATCATAGTGACTTAGTGGCAGAGTTGGGAGTAAATGTCTCATCTCCAAAATCCTCCTTCCAGCCCACTACATGCTCCTTTCCGGGGCACTTAAAGCTCCATGTAACTCTATTGCCTTCTCTGCCCTCTCCTAACAGCTGAAGTGAAAGGACAGCTCCATCGTGAATTATAGTAATAATCCAGAGGGGAGGGGGGAGAGGAGATAAAAGAAAACAAACAAAATGGCACAACCCCAAGAAACTCATGTTCGCAGCAATTCTCATTATCCACTTCACCAGTCCAGAACTATTAGGTCATTACACCCGCCCCCTCTTCTCCTACTCCACTGATAGCTCTAATGAACAATTGGAGGCCCTGCTGCCATGCCTACCCTCTATGAGAAATCCAATTGAGAAATTGATACCGACATGATAACCAAAGGACAAAGGGATTTCCAAAGTGCCTGACATCCTCCCACATGAAAACAGAGGGAAAATGCACTGGGTTTTTTTAGGCTAAGTTAGCTTTGCACAGTGCATGGCACATAGTATGCAATTAATCAGTGGATATATTGACTAGGTCCCCTTTTAGTCTCCCAAATGAGACAGTAATAGAAATTTAATACTAATAATTATTACTATTATTATTTTATATTCTTCTTATTACTTTACACCTTTAAAAAATGGAGGCAGAGACTCATGAAATTACTTGCTCAGGGTCATTCAGCTAGTTTGTATCTGAGATAGGAAAACTCATTTCTTCCTAACCAAGAGCTGTGCCATATAGTTTCCCGATTCTGGAAATGCAATATGAAATAGGGAATGTGAAGTCTGTTTAGAGTGACTCTTCTCTTCTCTTCTGGGAAAAATCAGGTTCCAGGAACTTTGACTTGTTGATCCCTAATTTGTGGGAGGTGAATTATCCATGTCTTACCATCCCAGTCAGTATTTTAAAATAAGGAGCACTCCTGTGCTCACACACTTATGCTTGCAAACACACACATACCAATATGAAGGATTTCCTTTTCTTAGAAAAGTCTTAGTTTGGGAATTTCTTTTGTGGATTTTAAAATTAATAATCAATAACTAAATATCATATTTAGTACATTTCTATTAATAATAAACTAACAAAAAAACTAGTGGGAAAAGTTGCTAAACTCACCCATCCTGCTCTAGAGAGCAAAAGAGGAAGAGGGAGGAGCTACTGAATTTATAAAACAATAACATGACCATGCAAACATGGAGGCACAGGAGAGATTAAAGGGAATTTTGGGAAATACTAAGGGACTTATGGGAGATGCAGTCCAAAGTTCCAAATCTCCATTTATACACTTTCATCAAAAGAGAATTCATTCCCTTTGTCCTCAGTATATTGATCCCAGGGACTTGACTAACACTCAGAATGATGAAAGGACCTACCCAAGGTCATATAACAAATAAGTTTTAGAAAGCTTATTTGAACTCAGGTCTTCTGGACTCCAGTTCCAGTATTGTGTCTTCCTCAAGCCAAAAACTTTCCACCCATGCCCCCAGTAAACACAGAGTGAAACCTAAGGAAATAGAGGCAAAAAATTCACAATGACCATTTCCCCTGTAACTAACATATCCCATACACTTTCCTTTTTCATATCACCTCTTTTTAATCCCATTTATTTCTTCTAAAAAGATTGATTTTTCTGTCATTAACTCAATTCTTTTTCCTGATGTGACTAAAGAAAGGTGGGTAATGTACACAATTAAATATTTGTCAACATTTTAAGAAAAACAATGACATGAATCTCTATATCACTTTCCAACTTTTCTTACAAAGAGATGATTAACAATTAAATAAATAGGAAGTTTCTTATTAAGAGACTGACTCATTTTGTCCTTCCCTTTAATAAATTTCCTCCCTTTAAGATCACCATTCACTTCTAAACTCCTCTTGATTATATCCCTTCTTCCAAATTTGAAGCTAGACTTTCAATAATTTAATTGAAATAATCAGCTGTATAGAGCAGTAGTTTGGAGAAACAGATGCTATTCTAGGCTGAACAAACAAAGATGCTGCCCAGCTCAGTAAGGAATGATCATATGAGCTTTTGTGCCAAGTCCATGATGCTTCCTCCTTCTGAGGGCAAAAAAGATGCTTTTTGTGTTTCAACGTTGCCTCTGGGATGAAGTAAATAAGTATTATGACCATGATAACTTCTGTTTGTCATTGGGCCATTATGGGCAAAATAAAATAAAATATAAACTGCCTCACGGAACCAAAGCTATTTTCATGCAAATGGATTCAGTAATAAAAGATGAAGAAAGGAAAATCCTGGAAAATATAGACAGGAAAACAATTTTTTTTTAAGTTTAATAACATCTGAAACTTTCCCAGTGCCAATGATAACACACAAGTAGAACCTATAATCTTCTATAACAAGCTATAGAATAGAGGGCTAAAATGAAAATTCAGTGCTATCTGTTCTTGTCAATTTTTAATTTAATTAGTGTTAATTATTACAATGAATTTTAAAATTACTCTTAATTAGGATCTTAAAACAATCCAGATGGCACAAACCTGAAAGAGATAATTAACATGTTGGATGAGTGTCCAGAGCCAAAAAGGTCATGCTGATCTAGGACATTTGAACTGAATTTATCATTATGAAACTTGATGGTGATAAATGTAAACACTTGCACTTGGGTTGAAGCAATAAATTTCACAAATCAGAAAGTGAGGGATTTGAGGCTATATAGTATTTTTAATAAAAATATCACAGACATTTAGTTGACTTAAAAATGAATAAAATATGAGACAGCCCTGATTCTTTTCTTGGAGACATTTTTGAGAGGGCATTGATAGACTGAAGGAAAGGACATGCAGAATGATGAAAGATCTGTGGATCATAGAACATAAAAATATGTTGAAGGAAATCAGAGTTTAATATAGGCAGGTAGAGAATCAGTTTGAATATAATTGTTTTCTTCAAAGATTTAAAAACTGTATCATTTGGGAGAGGGATTAGATTTGCTCTTTTTGGTCCGCGAGGGCAGAACAGGGATTATTATAATTGGTGTATTAAATAAAAATGTATCTGTTTTCCACTTGATATACAAGGGGAGGTGTGTGACTTTTTAACATTTAGAAACCTCCCAAAGTAGAGTGTGCCCTCTTTGAGAAAAAGACTCTTACTCACTGGAATTTGAGAAGACTGGCAAACAATCCCTTCTCATGTATTTTTTTTTCTTATAAGAGAATATTTTTCCAACTAGAAATTAGGTTACATTGCTAATTAAGTCCTTTCTAGTGCAGAAATTATCTGAATCTAATATTAAGAAACTCCAGGAACTCATGCATACACATGACAAAATTATAAATTCTCCAATATAGAAGGAAACTTCAAAGACAATTTAGACTCACTCAAATTTGAATGTCTTCACTCTACACAGCACACTGACAAACTAAAGTTATCCAATTTTGCCTTCAGCAAGAGTCAATCTACTGGCTCTCTTGGCAGCTTATACCCATTAAGATAGTGCAAATGCCTATCTTCATTTCATTCCTTATTGTAGGCCTAATGTTGGTTCCTTTGAATTTTTAGTTCTTCTTGTACTTCTACCCTCAAAAGTCAAGAATAATAAATTGAATAGGTATAAAAAGGTTCATAAATATAAACCAGAAATGAACTTTAGAACCCATCTAGTCCAGCTTTCCCACTTTGTAGATGAGGAAACCAAATCAAGGTCCATAAAGATTAAATGGTTTATCCTGTTTAAAATGTAGGAAATGACAGAACTGGGATTCAAATGTTCATGATCTGACTCCAAAGTTCAATTCTATTTCTGTTTCATTTCCATGCCTTCCACACGAAAGCCTGAGAAATATCCATAACAACCATACCCAGGCAACTCTTCTTCAGGATTAACAGCACTAGTGCCTTCAACTAATATTCTATAATATGTTTATATGACCTAAATAAACTGTGACCATTTCAAAGCAGAAAACAGAACTGACATGCATGAAGACAGCATTTAAAGAAGCAAATAAGTAACTAGAAATAAAGATAAGTAAACAAAAAAATGACATCTATTTGAAACGACTAGCAACATGGAATTCAATGGACATAAATGTAAGCTTTTGCATGAGTTCAAAAATCAGTTTCACAAATACATAATGGAATAAGCATGACCACATAGCAGTTCACCTGAAAAACAAAACAAAACATTTTCCTAGATTATAAAATATTGAATTAAATCCAACAAAAATGTCTTATGTTCATTCAAATCACTCTAATTGGTGCTATAAATATAACAATAAAATGAAACAATTTTTACCTTAAAGGACTACAAATTATATTGCATTAAGAGAAAAACAATATTCATATAGGGGAAAGAGAAAGTCATCTTGTGCCATGCTCTGGTCATGCCATATATTGAGTACCATGTTTCTATATGTCCCCCATCTCAATTTCTCGGTTGGCTTTTTGGATATATTCTAGGTTATCATGCCTTTCCTTTAATTAGTTTTCTAAGAAAAAAAACATAAAACTCACTATATTGCTTCTCTGGAATATGCTATGGGAGATAAAAATCTCTTCCATTATCCTGGAATTCTTGATTGTCTTTAACTTGATGTAAATTTTAATTTCTCCCTTGTGGTATCATATTGTTGACTCACATTTAGAATGAAGGATAAAAAAAAGCTTTAGAATTTGACAACTAGGTTGTGACTAGTGACCTTTGAGAGAAGGACTTTTTATTAATGTTTGAAAGGGAAGAGTTTATATTGATCTTATTTTATGAGTTTCATGGATTCAGGAATGATTGGACAGGGAGGAGGTGGACATATCAAATATAAACAATGTTTTAAAGTTATTTATCAGTGAAAAGGAAAGAGATCAGTCCATGATGGGCTTGAAAGATCAAAATGATTCTTTTAAAGGACAGTGGCTCTTAATCATATTCTTAGGAATGTGGGAAAGAACAATATGGAAAAAATAAAGATAAATGATGACTATTTAAACCATATCCTAGGAGATGTAGATAAAATGGGTTTAAGAGTCCATTACAAAGGATCTATATTAGCATTATAGATTACTCATGGAAGCAGAATAACATCATGGATAGAATACTAGAACTTATAAACATGAAGACATGAGTTCAGATTTTATCTCAAATGATGATGACATGGATGACTCTGGAACACTCAGTCAACTTTATGAGAATGTTTCTTGATCTATAAAAGGTGGGAATACTAGAATATCATGTATCTCTAAAAGGGTTGTGAAATAATATATGTTGTATGTATACATATGTATATATGTTATAATTGTATGTGTTTATGTGTGTTTTTGTATATAGTTATCTCTTCCAAATTGTGGGGGTTAAGGATACAGTGTCCTTGTGACATGGAAAATCCGCATCAAAATTTTGGCCCTCTTCATACCAAAAAAGTCTGAATTTTTCTTTTTTTTCTTCTCTGAGGTGTTTATAGCACCTTTTGGAAAATTTTAGGTTAAATATGCATTTCTGAGTTTTTATACTTTCCCTGTAGTATTTGTTAGCATTGGTTAGTTGTCCATGGCTTCCATAAAATTACCAAAATATTCCCATTTAATTTCTTATTCTCACTTGTGATTTATTGAAACTGCAATGGGAAAAATTACAATGTGGAAGGGATAATTACATACATAGATATGATAGCTAGCTAGCTAGCTAGCTGGCTAGATAGATAGAAAGGGATGTAGGGATATAGTAAGATAAATAGACCTTTTGAAAATATTACAACATGCAAATGACTTTCTTGACATTCTTTTATTGAAAGGAAAGGAGAAAATGTGAATAATATTGAGAAAATATAAGAAATGGAAGGAAGGGGACTAAAGATTCTCTGGATATGAATTCTCAGCCTTTTTCAGTTAATCAACAAGGCTTTCTAAAATGTTCTCTGTGTTTAGTACTTTGTTGAGCCCAAGAGATTTACACATGTCTTGAGAAAGTGACAGTGGAGTAAGATGAGGACATATCAATTAAGCATCATGAGTAGACATCAATTACATAATCCAATCAATTACATAAGAGTGGAGATGGAAATCAAAGCATGCTTCTGATATCTCTATAAGTTTGATGATCTAGAGCAGTGATGGGCAAACTTTTTAAAGAGGGGGCCAAAGGAAAAGAAATGCTCCTCTGTCAGTCTGTTTTTAAGGCAACTCTTTCTAAATTTCATTGTATTGTATCCTATCATTGTATTCATCAGATTAGGAATAATGTTGTGTGACAGGTTAGAACATTTCAGGGGGCTGCATCTGGCCCACGGGCCTTAGTTTGCCCATCCATGATCTAGAGTACTGTTATGAGGAAGATTACTTAAGTTATCATTTAGGAGACTTAGCAGGAAGGGCTGGAGAATTCCACATGGGATGGGGAAGCAGGAAGTGACTTGCTCTCTCTGGGAAGGGCTCCATGGTGGTTGAGACAAGTTGCAGCTGATCCTAGGAGACCTCAGATTTCCAGAGATCCTGAAGGAAGACTGACAACTACTTGCAGGAGATTTTGGTAGAGACTATTAATCCCAACCTGAGTTGCAGGTTAACTTGGGCTGGGTTAGCTCCCAGAATCTACACACCTGAAGGAGTGCAGCTAGTGGTTCTGGAGGAGTTTACTCTTGGCATCCTGTAACATCTCTGGACTCTGCTGTGAGGATTCCCACTCTAGTCCTGCTTTTCTCTGGGTCCTGCCTGACTTAGGTCTTAGATAAGAGTAGTTAAGTCCCTCCCCTGATCTTGTGGTTTGCCCTTAGTCTGAAAGTGTAGAAACACCTATTCCCATCCTTTACCATAGTTTCTTTAATTAAAATTGTGATAACTTTTGCCTTTTGCCTGCTAGACTCCATAGGTCCCTTGCCTAGATGGTGCAGTGACAGTTAGGACCTAACTGCCACTTCTGTTAACAGATACCTCCTTAGCTGTTAAACCGAGTCTCCCTACCTTGTTTGGTCCTGCCTTCTGTCATTCCTGTCTCCCTCACACCCACTGAGCCCACAAAATAATAGTTAAGGCGACAACCCTGGTTATCCCCATTATAGTACTTGCTAGGAAGAAGCAAAGACAGGTGAGGTCCATAAAGCAGTCAATATTCCTCAGTTTTTCATGGAAGATAGTGATCAACCACACTTGTAAGCCAAAATGCTTTTCCTATCTTCTGCTAATAATAAAACTTACCAACTATGCTGAATCCGCTGCTCCTTTTAGTTCTCAATGAAAATGGCCTTTTCCATCTCTTACTAAGGAGGCTGGTCTGACCCACCATATTAATAGTTATACCATTAGCCCTGGAGAAAGCATGCATTGTTTTCCCTTTGTTGCAGTTGTACTTAGCAGAGTAATAGAGCTTGGGCCTATGGTATCATTGTGATTGGGAATACCCAAGGAGGAAACTCTATGAATTCTAGTTAGCAACTTCTTTGCACCTTATGATCTTAGAGAGCAACCTAGACCACAAGGAAGTACAAAAACTTGTCTAAGCTTGGTTAAATTCCCTATGTCCATTATGGGTCAGTGTAAGGACTTGAATACAAGGCTTCCAAGTTTCTTGTCCAGCTCTTTATCCACTATTCCAGGATGCTGCCTCTCATTAAATATTAACTTATATTAATAGGATTTTCAGGCTTGCAAAACAGTTGATATTATTAATCCAATTTAGGCTTGACCACAGTTCTGCAAAGTAGTTAATATAAGTATTATCTTTCTCATTTTACAGATGAGTAAACTGAGGCTTAGAGAATTCTTCCTAAAGGTCATGTAGCTATTAGTTTTCAGAAATGAGATTTGGACCCAGGTCTTCCTAATCCCAGATCCTTGCTCTATCAATTGTCCTACCCTTCCTCCCTTTCAAGAGGGTCAGAAATGATCCATCCCATAGCATCTTTGTGGAGCACACACACATACACACACACACACACACACACGCACACACACACACACAAATACACTCACTCAAAAAATTTGATAGCAGGAAAGAACTCTTATACATCAAAAGACAAAGATGTAAAGACTCCTAGAGATAAAGACAAGTACCTCATCTTCTGAGTGGAGCTCACCTTCCTCATTAGCAGTGTCAAAAGCTCCCACTGTCTCTCACACACACATCACCACAAGGAGTCACATTTATAAGTCATTAGGTTGGAAGAAAATCTTGACTTGATTTAATTAATTCAAATATTCAGAGGGATGTGAAGGGGGGAAAGGGTGTTATTCTTAATCCAAACTGACAGTCCTGTGCAAGAATGCAGAGGATTGCTTTTTATATGAAAAACAATTCTCTGTGAGGCATTCAATAAATGGATCTAAAAATCAAGAGGAAATGTGTACAACAAACTCACACTGTAAGGTGAGGGGATTGGAGGTGTGTTGAAGAATTCACTGATCAGTGTCCCCATAGGTCCATAGTCAGATAAATGACAACCTGGGTTTGTCATTGTTGTTGTTTTTTCAGATTCTTTGCATCTGTGTGTCCTTAAGCAAATCACTGAAACTCTCTTAGGCTTAGTTTCTTTATCTGTAAAATGGTAATTATATATTGATAGCATTTTTACCATGGAGTTCTTGAGCAATATCAAATGGTATAAAGAATGTATAATGAATTTTTCAAACTGTAAAGTGGTATATAAATGAGTTAGTTTCATTTTAGTTAATTGCCATGGAGAGCTGACTTCTGAAACATGAGGATATGACCTCTTTGCAGACTTTGGCACTGTTGGTCACTACCCCATTGAGTGTCTCTTCTTCTTAGGTTTCTGCAACACCACTCGCTGACCTCTCCTTATTAATATTATTTTTGTTAGATCTATATCTAGCAATAGTGGGTGTCCCATGAGGCTCTGTCCTGCATGCTCTTCTCTTCTATATAATTTGATTTGTTAATCTCATCCATCCTCAGGGATTCAATTATCATCTCTGTGTAGATGATTTACAGACTTACTTGTCCATCTCCAATTTTTTTGCTCACATCTAAATTAGCATCTATAACTTTTGGTCATCTTGAATTAGACAATCCAGAAATTTCCTCAAACTTAACATTCTAAGACTGACATTGTTATATTTCACCTCTAACACTCTCTTCTTAACTTCCTTTTGACTTTTGAGAATACCATAACTCTCCCAGGCACTCACAATAGGTACCATCTTAGGTTCCTCACTCCCTCTAGCCCCTATATCTAATTTGTTGTCAAGGTCTATTGATTTTCATTTAAAAAAATCTCCTGGGCACTGCAACCAACCTGGTACAAGTCCTCATTCCTTCATAACTGGGCAACTTGAATAGTCTCCTTGCCACAAGGCTCTCCCCTGAACATTCTCTTTTCAAATGCTCAAACTCTTTCTAAAAACCTGACCCATTTCACTCCCATCCATTCAATAAGTCTACTGTCTCCTTATTATCTATGGGATCAAATAGAAAACCCTCTGCTTGGCATTCAAAAACTGTCATAACCTGTCCCTCTCCCAATACCTTTCCATTCTTTTTCTTCTTTATCTACCTCTTGCCTTGCATTCTTTGATCCAGTAACATTATGATCCTTTCTTTCCTCAACAATGATTCTTTGAAATTTCCTGGCTGTTTCTCATGCCTGTAATTTGGCCTTCTTGTTTTGATGGAACCTTTCAATCCTAGTAAAAATACCAAATTGTAAAAATAAGCCTTTAGCAATACTCTCCCAAACTTGATAGTGCCTTCAGTCTGTGGGATATTTCCATTTTCTTTCTCTTCATATCTTGTCTGTACATATTTGTTTGCACATTATTTCTACTGTATCTTGAGCCCAAGGATGTTTTTTTCTGTCTTTTTTATCATCCCCATCCTTAGTGTAGTGTCTGGTACCTTGTAGGCATTTAATGAATGTTTATTGATGGACTCGCTCTTCTAATCTTGACTTTTACACGCACAATGTATGTGGCCACTTATCTTTTCATTGTCCACTGACACATTTCTAATTCTTTGATTTGTATAGCAGGTTTGTATTTCTATTATCAGATGGAGTTTCCCCAATAAAAACTCTTTATACCAATGAAATAACAAGACAGAAACAACATTTAAAAGACTAATAAATGATAAAAACAAGGTATATAAAGTATTTCTAAGAACTAAAAACTCAAGGTTGATTCTTAATGATGTAACCCTCCATTGTGAGAGTCTTTTTTAGGTGAACTATATAACTTACTATCTCATTAAGGACTTCAAAATGAGGAATGACATTTCTGTCTCTCCATGATGTATGTGTTAAACTTTGATCTACGAGAATTTATGACACACGACATGAAGAACAGAGATAGAGACTAAGAGAAAACATCTTTCTTGTTAGAATTACATTAAATTATATTTTATGAAGACACACTTTAAAGAGAATTTCATGAGAAGTGAATCTAGAGGAAGAATCAAGAGTGAAAGCTTGACAAAAAAGGAAAAACAGATTATCTTCTTGTTTGGTATGGAGAAAAAGTTAGAGAGAATAATGAGAAAGAATATTGAAACATCTTTATTTATGAATTTTTTGTAAATTTCATCCTACAAAGAGAAAAAGATTTGTTCAAAGTAACTTTGTTAACCTGAATGAACTGAACGGTGCAGTACTGTGTTTTCAAAAGTTAAGAACAATCATCTGTCTGACTAAAGGTTTGGAGAAACTCTTTTCATGAGTTTTCCTTCAGATGAAACTTTGTAAGTTAATGCTTACACTTAATTTTTTTCATTTTATATTTAGTTATTTTAATAGTTATTTAATATTAGGAAATTAGGTTTCTTTTTTTTAAACTCTTACCTTCCGTCTTGGAGTCAATACTGTGTATTGGTTCTAAGGCAGAAGAGTGGTAAGAGCTAGGCAATGGGGGCTAAGTGACTTGCCCAGGGTCACACAGTTGGGAAGTGTCTGAGGCCAGATTTGAACCTGGGACCTCCCAACTCTAGGCCTGGCTCTCAATCCACTGAGCCACCCAGCTGTTCCCTGGAAATTAAATTTCTTAATAAAACAGATAGGGAAGAATGAATAAGTAAGAGAGTCTATATTAATTTAAGCAAGTATGTGCCTAGTAGTCTAATAAATGATAGCAATGTAAATAAAACCAAGCAAAAAGGTGACTGTCATAAAGAAGGTTACACTCTTATTTTAAGACACATGTAAATTGGTATTAGAGACTCTTTGTGTACACAAACACTTAGCAGCTTGATTCGAAAATTTCAAGGGAATGATATGGGTTCCTGATTTTGGAACAAAATGTCATCTCATTTATCAGAGTTTAGAATCCCCAAATTTTCCATGATTCTAGACCCTAAGGTTCTGGTGGGAGGGAGCAGGGATAAGGAGAAAGGGTATGGATGGAAAATCTTATAAAATAATTTCCTCAAATTTATTAAATACACTATATTAGATGAAATGGAATAGAGATTCTGCACTAAGTTGTTTAGGTGAGATTGATGTTGAAATTTTACTAATTTATTATGAAAATGTTTTAGCAAGTATTTACACACAGAATAAGGTTAAAGGGTTGAAACAGAATCTACAATGCTTCAGCCAAATTTAAGTAGCAATTATGACCTCAGACTGATTTTAATGAAATACTATGTTCTGTAAGAAATGACAAGCAAGATGATCACAAAAAAGGTCTGTAAAGACTTGTATGAAGATGATGCAAAGTGAAGTGACAAGAACCAGGAAGAAATTGTGCAGAGTAGCAGCATTAAAATGTGATGAACAACTGTGAATGGCTTAACTATTATCAACAATACAAGCATATAGGACAACTCCATGGGAACTGTGAAGAAAAAGTCTACCTCCTGATATAGAAGAAACTGAAGAAATCTGAATGCAGATTAAAGCATGACATTCTTCACTCTATTCTATCCATGAATTTTCCTCTCATGTGAGTGATACAAAACTTCTTTCTAAAGAAAATGAACATGGGAATATATATTACATAATGATACATGTACAACATCATATTTTCTGCTATCTTGGGGAAGGGGAGGTATGGGAGGTGAAAGAGAATATAGATTGAAAAATGTGAGAAAACATTTTTTGAAAATTTTTCCAATATATGGGCTGGAAAACATTAAAAACATTCATTGACCACACTAAAACTTATTCTTACATAAACCTGGATTGCTCCAGAAATCAGAATGGCAGGTATAAATATGGGCACAAGTCAAGTACGTGTTTGGAGATGTGAAGTGGAGTGACATACAAGTAATGTAGGTGATCCATATAACTCATCCCTATATCCTTGCTATACTTACTTCCAAGGGACAATTCTTTAATCAGTTATTTGGGGATAAAATCTGATAATTCATAAAAAAAAATCAATGTGAGTTGTAATTTTCCTTATCATCGCAATCATTGCATTCATCAGCATCATCACATTTTGCTTTGTATCATACTTACAAAATTACATGATTTCTCATTCTCATTATTAACCTGAATTCTCACCAAGAGAAGCTCCTGGATTGTATTAATCATGCCTGTCCAATGATTAATTAGCTCAGGGCATGACATATAATGATAATAAGCCAGACTATTATAGAAATATTGGTTTGCAAAGTGATTTTCCTACAATATTTACATGAGATTGGAAGAATGAAATATTTGATATCATGTTATAAAAGAGTATCATCTGTAGTACCATTTGACAAGATAAATGGGGAGTGTTTATTGTACTCGCGATGCTAGTAAATGTTTGAGACAGCATTCATGCTCAGATCTTTTTACTAAGGCCAGTACTTCGTGTTTTTTTTTTAATTTAATTTTTTTAAAAAACTTTTTTCCATGGTTACATGATTCATGTTCTTACTCTCTCCCCCTCAACACCCCCACCCCCCTGTTGATGACACACATTTCCAGTGGTTTCTTCACATGTCATCGATCAAGACCTATTTCCATATTACTGATAGTTGTACTAGGGTAGTTGTTTAGAATTTACTTCTCAAATCATGTCTGCATCAACCCATGTGTACAAGCAATTTTTTTTTCTGTGTTTCTACTCCCGTAGTTCTTTCTCTGAATGTGGGTAGAATTATTTTCCATAAATCCTTCAGAGTTGTCCTGGGTCATTGCATTGCTGCTAGTACAGAAGTCCATTACATTTTATTTTACCACAGTGTATCAGTCTCTGTGTACAATGTTCTCCTGGTTCTGTTCCTTTCACTCTGCACCAATTCTTGGACGTCATTCCAGTTCACATGGAATTCTTCCATTTTATTATTCCTTTTAGCACAATAGTATTCCATCACTAACAGATATTACAATTTGTTGAACCATTTCCAAATTGATGGGCATACCCACATTTTCCAGTTTTTTTTTGCCACCACAAAGACCACAGTGATAAATACTTTTGTACATGTATTTGATCTCTTTTGGGTACAAATCCAGCTAAGATATGCCTGGATCAAAGGGCAGGCAGTCTTTTAGAGCTCTTTGGGCAAAGTTCCACATTGCTCTCCAGAATGTTTGGATCAGTTCACAATTCCACCAGCAGTGTATTAATGTCCCAATTTTGCCATATCCCCTCCAACATTCATTATTCTCCCCTGCTGTCATTTTAGCCAATCTGCTAGGTGTGAGGTGATATCTCAGAATTATTTTGATTTGCATTTCTCTAGTTATTAGAGATTTAGAACATTTTCTCATGTGCTTATTTATAGTTTTGATTTCTTTATCTGAAAATTGCCTATTCATGTCCCTTGCCCATTTATCAATTGGGAAATGGCTTGATTTTTTTGTACAATTGATTTAGCTCCTTGTATATTTGAGTAATTAGACCTTTTTCAGAGTTTTTTGTTATATTTTTCCCAGTTTGTTGTTTCCCTTCTGATTTTGTTTGCATTGTTTTTGTTTGTACAAAACTTTTTAATTTAATATAATTGAAATGATTTATTTTACATTTTGTAATTTTTTCTAACTCTTGCTTGGTTTTAAAATCTTTCCTTTCCCAGAGATCTGACAAGTATACTATTCAGTGTTCACCTGATTTTCTTATAGTTTCCTTCTTTATATTCAAGTCATTCACCCATTCTGAATTTATCTTGGTGTAGGTGTGAGATGTTGATCTAAACCTAATCTCTCCCATATTGTTTTCCAATTTTCCAAGCAGTTTTTGTCAAATAGTGGATTTTGTCCCAAATGTTGGGTTCTTTGGATTTGTCAAAGGGATAAAGGCTGTCTTGCTGATGTCACTTACCCCAAGTCTATTCCATTGATCATCCCCTCTGTTTCTTGGCCAGTACCATATTGTTTTGATGACCACTGCTTTATAATGCAGTTTAATATCTAGTACTATGACGCCACCTTCCTTCTCTCTTTTGTTTCCATTATTTCCTTTGATATTCTTGATCTTTTGTTCTTCCAAATGAACTTTGTTACAGTTTTTTCTAATTCTGTAAAAAAGTTTCTTGGAAGTTTGATAGGTATGGCACTAAATAAGTAAACTAATTTGGGTAGAATGGTCATTTTTATTATATTAGCATGTACTTTGTTCTATATAACAGACCCTTAAAGAATGACCAGTGACATGAATGCCTTTATCCCTTTGACAAGAGCTAAGTATATTTGTTTGTTTTTTGTTTGTCTGTTTGTTTTTGTTAAACTGTATTATCCATGACATGGTAAATGTTAGAAGGCAATGATCAAAGGTCAATAATGTTATTCAAAGAGAGAAAAAAGATGCATATGAATTGATTTGTAGCTGAAAAATCATTAGATTATATCTATTCCCTTCATTTAAAAAATGAGGGAACTGAGATCTCGATTCTAAGTATCTTAGAAGTGAGAAAAATTACAATCCAACTTGAATATTCTTGAGAGCAGACTACAATCTTCGCTAAAATTACCCATTGCAGTATAAACTTTGAAAAGATAGAACTTCGACCACACTGCATAGTAAAAAGGGAACAATTAATAAATGTTCACTGAATTGAATTAACTCAGGTTAAAATAGAATTTGAATCAAAGAATCTGGGGTTAGGAGGGTGAAAGAAACTTCAAGGCCACTCAGTACAACCTTCTCATTACATACAGGAGATACTAAGACAAAAAGAATTTACATACTTTACCCAGTGTCATTGCGCTAGCAAGTGTTTGAGATGGGATTTGAATATATTTAAAGATATTTTAATTTCATACTTTTATATTTAATTGACTATTACCATCTCAGAGATGAATTCTCTAGTTTCTCTAGTGCCAGCTCATAAGACTTTTTACTTGACTCTCTTTGAAGTTAATATCTATATCTATATCTATATCTACATAGATATAGATGTAGATGTAGATATGGATATGCAGATATGTATATTAATATTCCCCAAGGTAAATTCTTTGGAAATTTCAAAATGGTTTAAAAGACACATTCATGCCCTTGAGATGGTTTTAATTTAGGTGGAAAAATAAGACAAAATAAAAGAAAAAGAAAATAGTATACAGTAGTAAGATAATCACAAATATTACTGCAAGCAGAGGTTCATAATGATCACCAAAAATGAGAAAGACAAAGAGCATTTAGAATTTTAAATGGAGGCCCAAATGGAGAATCATTCATAGGTAAATAAGGATTTATCTTGAATAATAAATAAGAAGAAACAAGATAAGGAAGGGCAAATAAATAGCTTGCATAAAAAAAATTAAAAACAACCCAATTATTGTTCAGGGGAAGGTAAATTAGTTTGACCTTAGAAGGTAGCTCAAATATAGGTTATAGAAAGAAATGATTGTTAATTAGTGAGAAATACAATTTCTGTTACCTGAGATTAATATTCCTTTTCCTGAGTCGATATCATTGTACTGGTTGTACCCCTTTCCTTGGATGGATGATGTCCCTTCTAAACTCTTATCTCCTAGAATCACTATTATCCTTTAAGGATCATCATAATTTTGGCTCCCATGGGACATTTCATTTATTTGTTTGTTTGTTTATTTATTTGTTTATTTATATTAATTTAGTTATTTAGAATAGTTTTCCATGGTTATATGATTCATGTTTTTTCCCTCCATTCTTCTCTTCCCTTCCCCCAACCCTGAGCTAACAAGCAATTCCACTGAGTCAAACATGTATCATTGTCCAAAACCTATTTCCATATTATTAATATTTGAAAAGAATGATCATTTAAAGCCAAAATCCCCAATCATATACATATCAAAGCATGTGATTGATCATATATTTTTCTTCCATGTTTCTACTTCCATAGTTCTTTCTCTGGATGTGGATAGTGTTCTTTCTCATAAGTCCCTCAGAATTGTCCTAGATCATCACGTGCTAGTAGAAAAGTCTATTACATTCAATTGTGCCATAATTTATCAGTCTCTGTGTACAATGTTCTCCTTGTTCTGCTCCTGTTGCTCTGCATCAATTCCTGGAAGTCTTTATAGTTCACATGGATTTCCTCCAGTTCATCATTCCTTTTAGCACAAAAGTTATCCATCACCAACAGATACCAAAATTTGTTCAACCATTCCCCAAATGATGGACACTTCCCAATTTTTCCAAATTTTTGCCACTACAAAGAGTGTGGCTATGAATATTTCTGTACAGGTAATTTTTCCTATTACCTCTTTGGGGTACAAACCCAGCATTGGTATTGCAGGATCAAAGGTCAAGTAGTCTTTTAAAGCCCTTTGGACATTATTCCAAATTGCCCTCCAGAATGGTTGGATCAATTCACAACTCCACCGGCTGTGTATTATTGTTCATGGGACTTTTTCTCATTCTACCCAAATACCAATAATATTCTTTCCTTCAGAAAATTTCCTACCTATGTTTCTATGCTTGTTTTAATCCCAGGAAATAAGTTCTTGAATGCAAGGAGTATTAGTTTCTTTATTTGCACCTTTGAATTCAGAATGTATAATCTATGACCTAACACACAGTGTTTACTAAAACCTTGTTGACTTGATGTCAAAGAGGTGATGGAAGAAATAAGAAGTCAGATTTTGTCTGGGTTAAAGGGAGAGAGACAGACAGACAGACAGACAGACAGAGACAGACAGACAGAGAGACAGACTCAGACACAGACAAAGAGAAAGACCCAGAGAGAGAAACAGAAAGGGGAGAGGGAGAGACAGAGAGGCAGGGATGGAGAGACAGAACAGACAGAGGCAGAGGTAGAGAAAGAGAAAAAGATACAGAAAAAGAGAAGCAAAAGACAGTACTCCATGAGAAGATGGGGACAGGTAGGGAGAGAGAAATCTTAGAGAAGTAGATCATAATAGAATATCCACTTGCAAATACACAATGGCAGAACTTTACACACACACACACACACACACACACACACACACACACACACACACACCCCGCAAGAGATTTCCATGTTGATATTAACACGATGAGAGATGAGACTCAAGCAGTACACTATGAAAGATAGAGAGGTGTGTGGAGGAAGGCAGTTGTATATTTCCTTATAAAGAAAATCCCCTCCCCCATCATATCAGCATCCTACCTTGCACAGACAAGACATGTTTTCCTGATCAAAATCATAACAGGGGAAAGGAAATAGGGGAATTCTTAGGAGGCTCTAAAATTCAGTTTGGACATTATATTGCATGCCATAGAGAATAGTAACTTTTTTTAAACCAATGTAATGAAAGCAATGTTTTAGGAAGATTAAACTGGCAAGAATGTGCAGGATGGAATGGAGAGAAGCACAGGAGGATCAATGAGGCCAGCTAGAACCTGCTGCAATTATCAAGGCATAGAAAGATAAGGGCCTGAACTAGGGAGGTGGCAGTGGAGTTCACTGATTTAAATGCTTATATAATAAGCCTCTAGCCAAGTTCAGGACTTTTTTCAAAATGTGACTTCCACACTTGGCAGTGGATTATGGTGTGCCCATTGGAGAACTTTCAGATGGAAAAGAACAAAGAAATTCAGCAATCAGCTGGAGGGGCTTCACTGACAACTGATACAGGGTGGGCTGGGCTTGTGACAAACACACATACACACTGCTGATAACCACTCAATATGACAACCTAATTAACAGAAAAAAAGAGGGAAATGCCCTTTTCAATACCTCCCAAATAATGTTTTCTAAAATAAGAAAAAGGATTAAGTAGTCACATGAAGGAAATTCCAACTGACTCAGATTTGGGGGCTTGTTGTTTTGCCTGGGGTTTGCATTCCTTGTTTTCAAAGGAGTTGAGATTTTAATGCTGGGTGCTCTGAAATGGAAGTGGAGATGCAATTAGCATCACAGGAAATAAAATATATTTTTTCTTCTCCTAATGAAAATGTCACATGCTTCCTAGTAATGAAATGTTTATGGATCAATTTGAGATGCCAGTAAAAAAGTGAATGAATTTAGTTCAGGTTGAAGAAACAAGAACCAAGGAATCCTTTCAATCACTTTTACTTCTGGATATTTCCCAACTACTTTTGGGCCTGTCTTTCCTCCTTAATTCTCTTTTTCAAGGACAATTGTTTAGAAAGAACACATCCATTCTTCACACTGAAAACAACACATTCACAATGTAAGGGAAATGTAGACAAGAGAGACCAGAAGAGAGGCTACTTCCTAGAGAGATGATAATTTTCTCCTAGCAAAGGGGGAAAAAAGATTTGGAAATTATTGGGACAATCTGGGAGTAACCATAGAGTAAAAAAAATGGAACCCAGAATTTTCAATCTTGAACCATGAAGCAATAGGTAGAAAGGAGGCAATTCTAAACTTTTCTCCTCATTGATGTGTTTTATAATGACCTTCAAGAAATCATTTAATGTCTCTTTATAAATCTGTTATTTTTGGTTTGTTGTTTGCTTTTGCTACTAATTCTAATTTTCTCTGGATGCTTTCAGATAGATGCTTTGCAGACTTAATTTCAAATTCTCAACCATTATGATGCCTGCTTCCCCTGCTCCCCCGACAAATGTTGGCGATTCTGTAATTGTCAATGGGACGTCCATATTTAGAGTCCCTTTTCAGCTAATGTTCTTCATGACTTCTAGCTGAATCCTCAGACAGCACAAAGAGCAATCATGAAAATGAGAACTTTGACTACCCAGAGAGATCCTAGAGATGGATGAAAGGAACAATCTTGACGATGCCCTCTTAAATGTACAACCCGTCCAAAGGGAGAGGAAGTATGTGTGTCCTCGTTAATTTTTCACATTAGCATAATGAGGAGAACTAGACAAAGTGCCCAGGAGTTCATTTGGCTAATGTCCCGAGCAGCGGATGCTGCACAACTCCTACTAAAAGGGGTTAAAGGAGACCAAAAATATATATAATTTCAAGCTGCTTCCCTTGGCCTCACCAAATAACAGTGCAGGGCTAGCTACTGGAGTCTCCATTCTCTGGCTGACACCAATCATGCCTTTCTAGTATCAGATTCAGATTTAAAAAAAAAAAGATTTCATTTTAATCAAATGACATGGGCTGAATTTCAATAAGGGAGTTCTGCACTAGCCTCAGACTGTCCACCACTGTGAATGGCTCCTTGAGCAGCCGAATAAATATCAGCTTGTGTGAATGCTCGTTCTCCCTGTGTTCGAAATGTAATAAAGTGAGTAGTCATTATTCAAGCTAAATAGCAACTATTCAACCTAAAAGCTGACTTCCCTTAGAATTGTGACAAGGAACAAATGAACATAATATAAATATGTAGCAAATACTTGTCTTTGCTTACGCACTGGAAAAACTGCTGATCATCCCTGCAAGTGACTCACAGTGGAGCAACAGACCGACTGGTTAAAGGATCGTACTTATTAGGTCTTGGTATTACTGATCTTCTGGGAATATGGATTTGTTGCAAAGTATTTTTAGAGTTCTTGCTGTCCCTCCTTCTCTCTCCCACCTTGATGCCCCCAAAAGTGCTTTCCAACCAATAACTATTCCTCACAATAGCTAGGGGAGCTCCTTGAGAAAGGTGAACATCAGCTCAATTTTATATATAAGGACATAAGGACAGAAAATATTTTTTCTGAAGCCTAACCATTTCAAGACTATGCCATGAGATAAATGACCTTTTAGGTCTGCCAAACACTTTATGAATTTCATGTCATTTGGTACTTAAGACACCCTAGGAGGTAGGTGCTGTTATTACATTAATTTCACACATGAAGAAACTGAGATTAAGTGGCTTGGTCAGTGCCAGTCACCCAATGATGAAACATCTGAAGCAGGATTTGAAATGAGGTCTTCTTGATTTCAGGCATACTACTCTATCCATTAGGTCTCCCAGCTACTTCTGCCCTGAGAAAAAGTTCTAGGATGATGGGCTTGTGAAGATTAAAATTAATATGCAAAATACTAAATATTATATTTATAAATATTTTATTAATGATAAATTCACAAAAGATATTAACTGAAAGGTACTAACCAGCTCGCTCCTAGAAACCAAAGAGAAAGAGGGAGGAGTTATAGCCTACAAAAAACAACAACATGATCATGCAAACATGAAGGCACAGGAGAGATTAAAGGGAATTTTGGGAAATACTAAGGGACTTATGGGGGATGAAGTCCAAGCTTCAAAATTTCTATTTATACAAACTCTAAAAACAGAAAAATAAGAACACTTCTGGTTGGTTAAGATTTTTTTTTCTTTTTACTATTTGAAATTGTACTTCCACTTAGCTACTGAAGTTTAAGAAAGTCTTGAATTATATCAAAATTACCTACTAAGAGTATGAATAATAATAATCTATATCTGACCCAGCGTTTCAGATGCATCTGTAGCCTAGATAACTGTCTAAATACAGTTCATTTTAAGAGGCTTTAGTAAAATACTCTAATCCAAAGACAAAACTCTCTGAGTAATGGTTAATGCTTTGTTTCAAAGAGGTCCAATGACATCACTGATTAATAAAAGTTCAGTGGTAAGAGAAAAGTCAGGATAATTAGCAGTGGCCCAGGATGTTATGGATGATCTTGACATCTTCAACATCTAATCAAGTTCCAAGCATGAAAGAGAACATGCTTCACTCCCAAAGTGTTCTTATCCTCCAATTCTGCTAGAGGAAGTTATCACATGCTTGGGGTAGACATCGTCCTAACTCAATAACGTGTTTGATACCAGTTCGTTAACCTCAACGTTTTTGAAATATAACTTGAGTAGAGTAAGGCAGGGCTATCTCCTCCCCTTACTTTAGTTATTCCTTTTTTTTAACATTTTTAAACCCTTAACTTCTATGTATTGGCTCCTAGGTGGAAGAGTGGTAAGGGTGGGCAATGGGGGTCAAATGATTTGCCCAGGGTCACACAGCTGGGAAATTTCTGAGGCCAGATTTGAACCTAGGACTTCCCATCTCTAGGCCTGGCTCTCAATCCACTGAGCTACCCAGCTGCCCCCTGTTATGCCTTTCTTAATGAAGCCAAGATTACCTTAGCTCTGATGGTTACAATTTTAGTCCATACTTAGTCTTCTCTGCCTTTAAGGCAACATTCTCTAAGATATATTGACTTCTAAAATTTCCAGATTATTCTTGAAAGAGGGACTATAGGAAAGAAAATTTAGATATTTGGAGCTGTGAGGAAACTTGAAAGCTGCCTTATCAAAAGCCTTCATTTTGCAGACAAGGAACCTGAAGCCCAGAGAAAGGAAGAGAATTGACAAGAGTCTCTTGGCAAGTGAATGTACAAAGTGGGAATTAAATCCAGATCTACCTGAATTCATATTCAGCGTCTGAATCATTTACCACCATGCAACTTTTCTATAGATTAGCCATATCTGATCTAAATGGAAACTTTGATAAATAAGATATGGGAAACTCTATGATCCACCCCATGACCACATCAGGAATTCTAATTCTTCCCTCAAATGATTAAGTCAAATCATCAGTACCATATTCATGGAGGTATCAACACTTTATTTTAAATGGAAATGCATAAAATTAAAGTGAATCTAAGGAATGGCTCACAAAAAAGGCAGGATAGAAACCATGGCATATGAGATTTAGCTGAAGGAATGGAAAAAATGATAGAATTATGGTTTTAGAGACAAAGACTTGGATTCAATTAGGAGTCCTCATACTTACTGCAAGTGTAACTTTAGAGAAATGACTTTTCCTCTCTATGCCTCAGTTTTCTCATCTATGATATAAAATGGTTGGTCTAAATGACCTTTTAAGGTCCCATCAAGCTTTAAATCTAATGCCCTATGGACTTTATTTTTTTTTAATTATAGAAAAGAGAACTTAGAAATATCACTATAAACATGTGAGCTCACATAGATAGATAAATAGGTGGATAGAAAGATAGATAGATAGATAGATGAAAAATAGAGATATTATTAAATGTTTCATAAGGGATTTATGAATTAGGCCAATCATTAGAAAAGGCTTGCTGCTCAAGGGGAAATAGGATTAGACCTGGAGTTAGAGGATCAATTTAAATTTCAGGTTCAGCCTTTTTCTTCCTGTATGACCTTGAGAAAAATATTTTATTTTTTGTGCCTCTGTTTCCATATATATATACATATATATACATATATGTATACATATACACAAAATATACAAAATGAGGGTGTTGAACTAAATGACATCTAGGTTCCTTCTAGATCTAGACCTTTGATCCTATTGTAATATATGACCTATGCCCTTGGTATATTTAGGGTCAGTCAATTGGTCAATTCAAAAACAAATTTAAGAGTTTATTAGAGCTAAAAATATAAAGAAAAAATCAATGATCTCAAAGAATTCAAAAATGAACTGGAGAGACCACATGTAAAAGATACAAAATAAGTTACAAATTGTATAAACTGAACATAATCAACAGATAAAAGGAGCGAGAATTGAGAAGGGTAGAGAATAGACTTTATGTAGAAAGTTGGATTCTTATCTAATAGTTGAAAGGATTCAGAGAAGATGAGAACTAGAGATGGAAAAAGAATATTCCAACAATCAAGGACAGCCACTTAAAGTGCCTGGAATTGAGATGTTACATAAAGAGAACAATATATAGCATATTTACATGAGAAATAAGAATAAAATGGATGCTGCTTTGTTTTCTTTTTAATACTATATACAATTAACTGCTTTTGTCCTGCAGCTGCCTAAGCCATGGTTCTCTTTCTTTAAACTTAGTTCGGAATTCAGCTGGCTTGTAATAGGTTAAGTTCAGAAATTCAGTTCTCTTCTTAATCACTGTCCTGTTCATGGTTCAAAAAATTCTGCTAAACTTGGGGGATGAGACTTTCCATAAGAGGAAACAAGCCTAATATCTTTATACTGCCAGCCTACTTTTCAAGGAAGTTTAGTTTGCTATCCAAAGAAGTTTCGGCTATTATTTTATTGGTAAACTCAAATTATGAACATTTCTTAGTCAAAGAACAGAAGGAAGGGAGTTTTTAATAGTCCCCATTTCCAACTTTCAATTTACCAGATTATTTTCCATGCCTCAGAGAGACTTAAAACAGAATGGGAAAATAATTGAATGATTGAGGAGGTATTTTTTTTCAAAAACATAGAAACAATTAAAGATTCTTGAGCAATGAATAATAATATAAAACCAGTATGTAAGAATAACAATTCTGTAGATTTGCTTAGGATGGAAAAGAAAGGGCAAAGCGTAGAAGCAGATAAACAGCCAAAAATGCAATATCACATTTGTGAGGTCATGAGAACCTATATTAGGATAGAGACAATGAAGGTGAGTAAAAGGAACATATTTATGACAGATTTTTGAAGACAGAATTAATAAGATTACTCCAGGATATGTCTCATCTCTATATTTGCATCATTAGTATATGGTACACAGTTGGTATTTAATAAATTTATTTTGCTAGAATTTATGTTTGAGATCTGGTTAGAAGTGGAGAATCAGAAGTCAGAAGTTGTAAATGTGTTTGAGGTTGGGAGCCTGGATGAATAATAATGTTGTCCTAAACAGAATGATATATGGTTGGAATTGAGATTGGAAGAAAATGTGAGATCTATTGTGGAATATTGAGTTTGATAAGTCAATGGGACATCCAAAGAGAGATTTCAAGTAGGCAATTCATGATGATGAGCTGGAACTAAGGGTAGAATATCAAAATAGATACCTAGATTTGAAGTCTTTTAGAAGGGAAAAATGACTTCCAGAAACCTATTGAGCTTATTTTTGAATAGTCTCTAGTATTGGAATCACTTGATTTTCTTCTCCAAATGTATTTTCCTAAATGTAATTATAGGACAACTCTGAGGGATTTATGGTAAAGAACGCTACCCACATTCAGAGGAAGAACTGCAAGAGAGGAAACATATAAGAAAAGCAACTGCTTGAACGCATGGGTCGGGGTGGACATGATTGGGGATGTGGACTCGAAACTACCACACCAATGCAACCACCAACAATTTGGAAATAGGTCTTGATCAAGGACACATGACAAAACCAGTGAAAATGTGCGTCGGCCATGGGTGGGAGGAGTGCGGGGGGTGAAGGGGAAAGTAGGAGCATGAATCATGTAACCATGTTAAAAATGATTATTAATAAATGTTTAAATTAAAAAATGGAAAATTTGTATTTACATGATCAGAAATGTAGTGTTAGAATTCCTTAATTGATAATCAATCAAGAAGCATTGATTGCAGCAAAGCCAAGATGGTAGATTAGGGTCATCCACCCAACAGAATTCTCCCCACATTTCCTACTAAACAACTTTAAAATAATGTCTCCAATAAAATTTGGAGTAGCAGATTCAACAAAAGGTTGAGAGGAGATATTTTTTGGAGAAAAAAAATCTTCAGAGTTAGCAGAAGTCTGTGACACTGGGGTAGAAGATTATCTGGAGCCTACACAGACTGCAGGTATAACAGTGGCTACAAGAGCAGCAACAGTAGCTTCTAGAGTTCTTATCATAGAGACAGTAAGAAGTTAAGAAAACCCTTCAGAAAGAGATTAAATGGAACTATTTGCTGACACTGAGTACAGCTGGAACTGATTGAAAATTCTGTTTCCCAAATGTAGTACAGGGTCACAGATGTAGGGCACCTACTGTTCCTCTCACAAGGGAGCAGGGGGTATGGTCACAGATAGGATGTAAAGAGGAGATCTAGGCCTTGTGGTTGAGAGGACCAAGTGGCATTTTTGGATAAAGGCCAGGCACTGACATGGAGACCAGAGACCATATATCTCCAAGGAACAGAGAGTCTTACAAGAAACAAAAAAAATTTGCAGACCTCCTGGACTAGCTCTGAAAACTACATTGTAAAAAAGCTGCAGTGTCTCCCCACTCCAAGAAAAAGAGAGACTAATTTTAATGTAAAGCTCAAAATCAAGAAATAGGCTAGAAAAATGAGTGAACAATAAGCCCCCGAAAGTAACCATGAAAAGCTACTACAGAGGAAGACTGGTGTCACAGTGAATAGAGTGTCAGGAAGACTCATCTTCCCAAGTTCAAATCTATCCTCAGAAACTTACTAATATAAAACTTTGGGTAGGTTATTTAGTCATTTCTGCAACAATTTTTCATCTGTTAAATGAAATAGAGAAGAAAATCCCTAACAAGTCTAGCAACTTTGCCAAGAAAATCCCATATGTGCTCAAGAAGAATCAGAAGTGACTAAAAATGACTAAAGGGCAACAATGATGGTAGGAAATACCAAGACATTAACTCAGAAAAAAGAAAATAATATGAAAGCTGGTACCAAAAAGCTTGAACTATACCTAGTGGTTGTAACTGAGACTGACAAGTATTCCTAGAAAAGTTAAAAGATTAGTGGTAAGGGAAAAATTGAAAAAAATGAGAGCGATGGAGGAAAATCATGAAAAGGAGAAGCCACAGCTTGGTAAAAGATATTCAGAACTGGCCAAATGGAAAAGAAAGTTTAAAAAATTACTGAAGAAAAGAACTTTTTTTTATCTGTTCAATTTTCAGAAGAAGAAATCAAATTTACTTGTCATACAAAAATGCTCAAATAACTTTTTATTAGAGAAATGTAAATTTTAAAAAAATCCAAAGTACCATCTCATACCTATCATAAATGGTAAATCCTGGAGGAAATGGAAGAAAATAGTTATACCAATGTACTATTGTTTCAGTTGTTAAGAGGACAAACCATTCTGGAAATTAATTTGGAACTATGTCCAAAGAACTATAAAATTGTGTATAACATTGACTTGGCATTAACACTACTACTCTGTATATCCTAAAGAGATTAAAATGAATGGGGGGCTATATGTACAAAAATATTTGTAAGTTATTTTTGTCTTGGCAAAGTTTTGGAATTCAAGGAGATATTGATTAATTGAGGAATGGCTGAGCAAATTGTGGTGTATGGTTGTGATGGAATACTTTTGCCGTATACAAAATGACAAGGGAGGTAGTTTTGAAGACAGAATGACAAGATCTATATGAACTGATGTAAAGTGAAGTGATAACTGAGAGAGCATGGCACAGAATAACAGCAACATTGCAATGATGATCAACTGTTAAAGGTACTGCTACTCTCATCAATACAATGATCCAACATAGTTCCAAAGGCCTCATTATGAAAAATTTAAAAAATGCTTCCAGTGATCTGATGAACTCTTAATTCAAACTGAAGTATGATTTTCACATTTTCCTTTTCTTCTTTTTTTTGTAAATTTGGCTAATATGGAAAAAATTTGCAGTGATTTCACATGTATAATTGATAACATATTGCTTGCCTTATGAGAAGCATTTTGAAGAAGAGAGAAAATTGGAGACTCAAAATTTGAAAATAAAGTAATTTTACAACTAAATATTTATAAAGCTTTTATTAAACACTTACAATGTATCTGGCACTGTGCTTCAACCATGGAGATGAAGGAAGAAAGGCAAAAACAATTTCTGTCCTCAAGAAAACTATATCATATCATATCATATCGTATTGTATCGTATCATATCGTATTGTATTGTATCGTATCGTATCGTATCACATCACATCACATCACATCATATCATATCATATCATATTATATTACATCATATCATATCATATCATATCATATTATATTACATGACATTATACTATACTATACTATACTCTATTATATTATACTATACTATACTATGTTATGTTATGTTATGCTGTGTTATATTATATTATATTGCATCATATTATACGTTATATTATTATATCATGTTATTATATCATATTATATCATATCATGTCATATTATATTATATCATATCATATATTATATGATGCTATATGATATGATATTACATTATATTACATTACATTATATTGTATGATATTATATGATGTTATATCATATCATATATTACATGATGCTATATTACATTACATTATATCATATCATAGCATATCATATCATATCATATCATATCATAGTATAGTATATTGTATTGTATTGTATTGTATTGTATTGTATTGTATTATATTATATTATATTATATTATACTATACTATACTATGTTATGTTATGTTATGCTGTGTTATATTATATTATATTGCATCATATTATACGTTATATTATTATATCATGTTATTATATCATATTATATCATATCATGTCATATTATATTATATCATATCATATATTATATGATGCTATATGATATGATATTACATTATATTACATTACATTATATTGTATGATATTATATGATGTTATATCATATCATATATTACATGATGCTATATTACATTACATTATATCATATCATAGCATATCATATCATATCATATCATATCATAGTATAGTATATTGTATTGTATTGTATTGTATTGTATTGTATTGTATTATATTATATTATATTATATTATACTATACTATACTATGTTATGTTATGTTATGCTGTGTTATATTATATTATATTGCATCATATTATACGTTATATTATTATATCATGTTATTATATCATATTATATCATATCATGTCATATTATATTATATCATATCATATATTATATGATGCTATATGATATGATATTACATTATATTACATTACATTATATTGTATGATATTATATGATGTTATATCATATCATATATTACATGATGCTATATTACATTACATTATATCATATCATAGCATATCATATCATATCATATCATATCATAGTATAGTATATTGTATTGTATTGTATTGTATTGTATTGTATTGTATTATATTATATTATATTATATTATACTATACTATACTATGTTATGTTATGTTATGCTGTGTTATATTATATTATATTGCATCATATTATACGTTATATTATTATATCATGTTATTATATCATATTATATCATATCATGTCATATTATATTATATCATATCATATATTATATGATGCTATATGATATGATATTACATTATATTACATTACATTATATTGTATGATATTATATGATGTTATATCATATCATATATTACATGATGCTATATTACATTACATTATATCATATCATAGCATATCATATCATATCATATCATATCATAGTATAGTATATTGTATTGTATTGTATTGTATTGTATTGTATTGTATTATATTATATTATATTATATTATACTATACTATACTATGTTATGTTATGTTATGCTGTGTTATATTATATTATATTGCATCATATTATACGTTATATTATTATATCATGTTATTATATCATATTATATCATATCATGTCATATTATATTATATCATATCATATATTATATGATGCTATATGATATGATATTACATTATATTACATTACATTATATTGTATGATATTATATGATGTTATATCATATCATATATTACATGATGCTATATTACATTACATTATATCATATCATAGCATATCATATCATATCATATCATATCATAGTATAGTATATTGTATTGTATTGTATTGTATTGTATTGTATTGTATTATATTATATTATATTATATTATACTATACTATACTATGTTATGTTATGTTATGCTGTGTTATATTATATTATATTGCATCATATTATACGTTATATTATTATATCATGTTATTATATCATATTATATCATATCATGTCATATTATATTATATCATATCATATATTATATGATGCTATATGATATGATATTACATTATATTACATTACATTATATTGTATGATATTATATGATGTTATATCATATCATATATTACATGATGCTATATTACATTACATTATATCATATCATAGCATATCATATCATATCATATCATATCATAGTATAGTATATTGTATTGTATTGTATTGTATTGTATTGTATTGTATTATATTATATTATATTATATTATACTATACTATACTATGTTATGTTATGTTATGCTGTGTTATATTATATTATATTGCATCATATTATACGTTATATTATTATATCATGTTATTATATCATATTATATCATATCATGTCATATTATATTATATCATATCATATATTATATGATGCTATATGATATGATATTACATTATATTACATTACATTATATTGTATGATATTATATGATGTTATATCATATCATATATTACATGATGCTATATTACATTACATTATATCATATCATAGCATATCATATCATATCATATCATATCATAGTATAGTATATTGTATTGTATTGTATTGTATTGTATTGTATTGTATTATATTATATTATATTATATTATACTATACTATACTATGTTATGTTATGTTATGCTGTGTTATATTATATTATATTGCATCATATTATACGTTATATTATTATATCATGTTATTATATCATATTATATCATATCATGTCATATTATATTATATCATATCATATATTATATGATGCTATATGATATGATATTACATTATATTACATTACATTATATTGTATGATATTATATGATGTTATATCATATCATATATTACATGATGCTATATTACATTACATTATATCATATCATAGCATATCATATCATATCATATCATATCATAGTATAGTATATTGTATTGTATTGTATTGTATTGTATTGTATTGTATTATATTATATTATATTATATTATACTATACTATACTATGTTATGTTATGTTATGCTGTGTTATATTATATTATATTGCATCATATTATACGTTATATTATTATATCATGTTATTATATCATATTATATCATATCATGTCATATTATATTATATCATATCATATATTATATGATGCTATATGATATGATATTACATTATATTACATTACATTATATTGTATGATATTATATGATGTTATATCATATCATATATTACATGATGCTATATTACATTACATTATATCATATCATAGCATATCATATCATATCATATCATATCATAGTATAGTATATTGTATTGTATTGTATTGTATTGTATTGTATTGTATTATATTATATTATATTATATTATACTATACTATACTATGTTATGTTATGTTATGCTGTGTTATATTATATTATATTGCATCATATTATACGTTATATTATTATATCATGTTATTATATCATATTATATCATATCATGTCATATTATATTATATCATATCATATATTATATGATGCTATATGATATGATATTACATTATATTACATTACATTATATTGTATGATATTATATGATGTTATATCATATCATATATTACATGATGCTATATTACATTACATTATATCATATCATAGCATATCATATCATATCATATCATATCATAGTATAGTATATTGTATTGTATTGTATTGTATTGTATTGTATTGTATTATATTATATTATATTATATTATACTATACTATACTATGTTATGTTATGTTATGCTGTGTTATATTATATTATATTGCATCATATTATACGTTATATTATTATATCATGTTATTATATCATATTATATCATATCATGTCATATTATATTATATCATATCATATATTATATGATGCTATATGATATGATATTACATTATATTACATTACATTATATTGTATGATATTATATGATGTTATATCATATCATATATTACATGATGCTATATTACATTACATTATATCATATCATAGCATATCATATCATATCATATCATATCATAGTATAGTATATTGTATTGTATTGTATTGTATTGTATTGTATTGTATTATATTATATTATATTATATTATACTATACTATACTATGTTATGTTATGTTATGCTGTGTTATATTATATTATATTGCATCATATTATACGTTATATTATTATATCATGTTATTATATCATATTATATCATATCATGTCATATTATATTATATCATATCATATATTATATGATGCTATATGATATGATATTACATTATATTACATTACATTATATTGTATGATATTATATGATGTTATATCATATCATATATTACATGATGCTATATTACATTACATTATATCATATCATAGCATATCATATCATATCATATCATATCATAGTATAGTATATTGTATTGTATTGTATTGTATTGTATTGTATTGTATTATATTATATTATATTATATTATACTATACTATACTATGTTATGTTATGTTATGCTGTGTTATATTATATTATATTGCATCATATTATACGTTATATTATTATATCATGTTATTATATCATATTATATCATATCATGTCATATTATATTATATCATATCATATATTATATGATGCTATATGATATGATATTACATTATATTACATTACATTATATTGTATGATATTATATGATGTTATATCATATCATATATTACATGATGCTATATTACATTACATTATATCATATCATAGCATATCATATCATATCATATCATATCATAGTATAGTATATTGTATTGTATTGTATTGTATTGTATTGTATTGTATTATATTATATTATATTATATTATACTATACTATACTATGTTATGTTATGTTATGCTGTGTTATATTATATTATATTGCATCATATTATACGTTATATTATTATATCATGTTATTATATCATATTATATCATATCATGTCATATTATATTATATCATATCATATATTATATGATGCTATATGATATGATATTACATTATATTACATTACATTATATTGTATGATATTATATGATGTTATATCATATCATATATTACATGATGCTATATTACATTACATTATATCATATCATAGCATATCATATCATATCATATCATATCATAGTATAGTATATTGTATTGTATTGTATTGTATTGTATTGTATTGTATTATATTATATTATATTATATTATACTATACTATACTATGTTATGTTATGTTATGCTGTGTTATATTATATTATATTGCATCATATTATACGTTATATTATTATATCATGTTATTATATCATATTATATCATATCATGTCATATTATATTATATCATATCATATATTATATGATGCTATATGATATGATATTACATTATATTACATTACATTATATTGTATGATATTATATGATGTTATATCATATCATATATTACATGATGCTATATTACATTACATTATATCATATCATAGCATATCATATCATATCATATCATATCATAGTATAGTATATTGTATTGTATTGTATTGTATTGTATTGTATTGTATTATATTATATTATATTATATTATACTATACTATACTATGTTATGTTATGTTATGCTGTGTTATATTATATTATATTGCATCATATTATACGTTATATTATTATATCATGTTATTATATCATATTATATCATATCATGTCATATTATATTATATCATATCATATATTATATGATGCTATATGATATGATATTACATTATATTACATTACATTATATTGTATGATATTATATGATGTTATATCATATCATATATTACATGATGCTATATTACATTACATTATATCATATCATAGCATATCATATCATATCATATCATATCATAGTATAGTATATTGTATTGTATTGTATTGTATTGTATTGTATTGTATTATATTATATTATATTATATTATACTATACTATACTATGTTATGTTATGTTATGCTGTGTTATATTATATTATATTGCATCATATTATACGTTATATTATTATATCATGTTATTATATCATATTATATCATATCATGTCATATTATATTATATCATATCATATATTATATGATGCTATATGATATGATATTACATTATATTACATTACATTATATTGTATGATATTATATGATGTTATATCATATCATATATTACATGATGCTATATTACATTACATTATATCATATCATAGCATATCATATCATATCATATCATATCATAGTATAGTATATTGTATTGTATTGTATTGTATTGTATTGTATTGTATTATATTATATTATATTATATTATACTATACTATACTATGTTATGTTATGTTATGCTGTGTTATATTATATTATATTGCATCATATTATACGTTATATTATTATATCATGTTATTATATCATATTATATCATATCATGTCATATTATATTATATCATATCATATATTATATGATGCTATATGATATGATATTACATTATATTACATTACATTATATTGTATGATATTATATGATGTTATATCATATCATATATTACATGATGCTATATTACATTACATTATATCATATCATAGCATATCATATCATATCATATCATATCATAGTATAGTATATTGTATTGTATTGTATTGTATTGTATTGTATTGTATTATATTATATTATATTATATTATACTATACTATACTATGTTATGTTATGTTATGCTGTGTTATATTATATTATATTGCATCATATTATACGTTATATTATTATATCATGTTATTATATCATATTATATCATATCATGTCATATTATATTATATCATATCATATATTATATGATGCTATATGATATGATATTACATTATATTACATTACATTATATTGTATGATATTATATGATGTTATATCATATCATATATTACATGATGCTATATTACATTACATTATATCATATCATAGCATATCATATCATATCATATCATATCATAGTATAGTATATTGTATTGTATTGTATTGTATTGTATTGTATTGTATTATATTATATTATATTATATTATACTATACTATACTATGTTATGTTATGTTATGCTGTGTTATATTATATTATATTGCATCATATTATACGTTATATTATTATATCATGTTATTATATCATATTATATCATATCATGTCATATTATATTATATCATATCATATATTATATGATGCTATATGATATGATATTACATTATATTACATTACATTATATTGTATGATATTATATGATGTTATATCATATCATATATTACATGATGCTATATTACATTACATTATATCATATCATAGCATATCATATCATATCATATCATATCATAGTATAGTATATTGTATTGTATTGTATTGTATTGTATTGTATTGTATTATATTATATTATATTATATTATACTATACTATACTATGTTATGTTATGTTATGCTGTGTTATATTATATTATATTGCATCATATTATACGTTATATTATTATATCATGTTATTATATCATATTATATCATATCATGTCATATTATATTATATCATATCATATATTATATGATGCTATATGATATGATATTACATTATATTACATTACATTATATTGTATGATATTATATGATGTTATATCATATCATATATTACATGATGCTATATTACATTACATTATATCATATCATAGCATATCATATCATATCATATCATATCATAGTATAGTATATTGTATTGTATTGTATTGTATTGTATTGTATTGTATTATATTATATTATATTATATTATACTATACTATACTATGTTATGTTATGTTATGCTGTGTTATATTATATTATATTGCATCATATTATACGTTATATTATTATATCATGTTATTATATCATATTATATCATATCATGTCATATTATATTATATCATATCATATATTATATGATGCTATATGATATGATATTACATTATATTACATTACATTATATTGTATGATATTATATGATGTTATATCATATCATATATTACATGATGCTATATTACATTACATTATATCATATCATAGCATATCATATCATATCATATCATATCATAGTATAGTATATTGTATTGTATTGTATTGTATTGTATTGTATTGTATTATATTATATTATATTATATTATACTATACTATACTATGTTATGTTATGTTATGCTGTGTTATATTATA
This sequence comes from Gracilinanus agilis, assembly GCF_016433145.1. Classification (NCBI taxonomy): domain Eukaryota; kingdom Metazoa; phylum Chordata; class Mammalia; order Didelphimorphia; family Didelphidae; genus Gracilinanus; species Gracilinanus agilis. The sequence continues at coordinate 13,303,460 of NC_058131.1, read as the reverse complement.
TTATATTGCATCATATTATACGTTATATTATTATATCATGTTATTATATCATATTATATCATATCATGTCATATTATATTATATCATATCATATATTATATGATGCTATATGATATGATATTACATTATATTACATTACATTATATTGTATGATATTATATGATGTTATATCATATCATATATTACATGATGCTATATTACATTACATTATATCATATCATAGCATATCATATCATATCATATCATATCATAGTATAGTATATTGTATTGTATTGTATTGTATTGTATTGTATTGTATTATATTATATTATATTATATTATACTATACTATACTATGTTATGTTATGTTATGCTGTGTTATATTATATTATATTGCATCATATTATACGTTATATTATTATATCATGTTATTATATCATATTATATCATATCATGTCATATTATATTATATCATATCATATATTATATGATGCTATATGATATGATATTACATTATATTACATTACATTATATTGTATGATATTATATGATGTTATATCATATCATATATTACATGATGCTATATTACATTACATTATATCATATCATAGCATATCATATCATATCATATCATATCATAGTATAGTATATTGTATTGTATTGTATTGTATTGTATTGTATTGTATTATATTATATTATATTATATTATACTATACTATACTATGTTATGTTATGTTATGCTGTGTTATATTATATTATATTGCATCATATTATACGTTATATTATTATATCATGTTATTATATCATATTATATCATATCATGTCATATTATATTATATCATATCATATATTATATGATGCTATATGATATGATATTACATTATATTACATTACATTATATTGTATGATATTATATGATGTTATATCATATCATATATTACATGATGCTATATTACATTACATTATATCATATCATAGCATATCATATCATATCATATCATATCATAGTATAGTATATTGTATTGTATTGTATTGTATTGTATTGTATTGTATTATATTATATTATATTATATTATACTATACTATACTATGTTATGTTATGTTATGCTGTGTTATATTATATTATATTGCATCATATTATACGTTATATTATTATATCATGTTATTATATCATATTATATCATATCATGTCATATTATATTATATCATATCATATATTATATGATGCTATATGATATGATATTACATTATATTACATTACATTATATTGTATGATATTATATGATGTTATATCATATCATATATTACATGATGCTATATTACATTACATTATATCATATCATAGCATATCATATCATATCATATCATATCATAGTATAGTATATTGTATTGTATTGTATTGTATTGTATTGTATTGTATTATATTATATTATATTATATTATACTATACTATACTATGTTATGTTATGTTATGCTGTGTTATATTATATTATATTGCATCATATTATACGTTATATTATTATATCATGTTATTATATCATATTATATCATATCATGTCATATTATATTATATCATATCATATATTATATGATGCTATATGATATGATATTACATTATATTACATTACATTATATTGTATGATATTATATGATGTTATATCATATCATATATTACATGATGCTATATTACATTACATTATATCATATCATAGCATATCATATCATATCATATCATATCATAGTATAGTATATTGTATTGTATTGTATTGTATTGTATTGTATTGTATTATATTATATTATATTATATTATACTATACTATACTATGTTATGTTATGTTATGCTGTGTTATATTATATTATATTGCATCATATTATACGTTATATTATTATATCATGTTATTATATCATATTATATCATATCATGTCNTTTATAAGGTCTCTCCAGATAACTCATTGTAAATGGGAGGGGGCTGATTCTGGGCTTTCAAAGGCAGCATCAGTAAAATCATCATCCTCCTCCTCATCATCATCATCATCACTTCATCATCACTAATATGAATTGATTCCTCAAGCAAGGTTACTTAGAGCTAAGATCTTTTTTTTTTTTTAAGAACCATTCATATTTTTATGCCTGTCTCCCAAGAGTGGACTTCTTGTTGGCACTTTGCTAAGAGAACAAAAGACTACTCCTGATTACATCTTACTGACAGCAGCTACATAATTTTCTGAGGTTCTTAGGTCAACTTCTTGTCTGAGGAGACTCACTTTCAATTATTTTACTAGACTGTTAAAAAAAAAAAGACGAGTTGATTCTATTTTCTTTGTCTTTTTTTTTCCTTCTGCCTCCTCCCTCCCTCCCTTCCTCTTTTCCTTCCTTCCTTCCTTCCTTCTTTTTTTTTAACCTTTAACTTCTGTGTATTGGCTCCTAGGCAGAAGAGTGGTAAGGGTAGGCAATGGGGATCAAGTGACTTGCCCAGGGTCACCCAGCTAGGAAGTGTCTGAGGCCGGATTTGAACCTAGGACCTCTGGACTCTAGGCCTGACTCTCTATCCACTGAGCTCCCCAGCTGCCCCATTCCTTCCTTCTTGCAGTCTTCCTTCCTCCTTTCCTTTCCTTTTTCCTTTCTTTTCCTCCCTTCCTTTCTTTCTACCTTACCATCAGCCTCTTACTTTCTGTCTCCTTCTTTCCCTCTTCCTCTCATTTTCCCTCTCCCTCTCCTTTACCCTTACCTTTCTCTATCATTTTGTCTCTACATCTATTTCTGTCTCTGATTTTCTCTGTATCATCTTTCTTTCATTTCATTTTCAATAAATGATTATTGACATTTCATTTTCATGTGGCATAAGGATTCAGATACTGGATCTAAAACACCCTTATGATATTGGGGCATTGAATTAAAATCTCTCTTTCTCACTTTTTTCTCCAGCAAAATGAATAGTGCAAGATGACCTTTGAGGATTATTCCAGCTTTAGATCTATGATGCTGTGACTGAAAATTTTCTATTATTTTCCCAAATAATATCACTACTGTGATTTAGATATGGAAAGGACATTCATGGTCACCTATGTCAAATTCACAACTATTAACGCAACATATCTAATATAGGGTTTAAAATCCTCTGCTAGAAAACGTCCTATGTCGATTAACTCACTCCATCTTAAAGCACCCTATTGTAATTTTTTAGAGCTGTCATAGTTATGAAGTTGCAAATTTTGTGGCATTTGGGTTGGTTGTTTATTTTATATTTGTTCTTGACACCAAGTCTCAGTTTCTATCTTTCTTTCTTCCACCCATGACTCCTAGTGTTGTCCTTTGAAGAGAAACACAAGCCCTTCCGTCTCATCATAATAGACCTTCAAATATTTGAAGACAATTATCATTAATCCCAAAGCTTTTGACGCTAAATCTGACCTCCTAAAAGGGCTTACCTTCTCTTGCTATTGGGGATATGTACATGAATTAATTCAAAGTCTATACCAGTGATTCCCAAAGTGGGCGCTACAGCCCCCTGGTAGGGCGGTGATGGCAACAGGTGCACTTATCTTTCCTATAAATTGCTATTAAAATTTAAAAAAATAATTTCCAAAGGGCTAAGTAATATTTTTTTTTCTGGAAAGGGGGCAGGAGGCCAAAAAAGTTTGGGAACCATGTTCTATACAGATACAAAGAAATACAACTTTTTCAAAATGTAGAAAACTAACCCATTAGAGCCTGTGGTAGGGTATACAATCCATCTGAGAAATGCTCTGAAAGGAGCTATATGATCCTTTTCCTTTGGCTCTAAAGAAAAGCCGACCTAGTAAAAATACTCACCTAGAAAAAGAAGAGCAAGGAGGAGAGGTGAAACACAGAATTTTAATTTCTTTCCTCAGTCCAAAATTCTTGCCCTTTCCACAGCTAAGCCTAACAAGTGTGAAATAGGTTTCCTGAAACCAACTTGTTTCCATGGCCTTTATAAGCCATGTTTGTCCCTGAGTGAAATGGCACCAGTGGTTGGCAATTTCTCTCTGTTAACCTCTTTTTTTTTTCTTTTTTTTAATGGAGGGTGTGAGAGAAGGTGGTGGGGGATGGTTTCCATATGAAGAAATAAGAATAAATTCAAGGACAATGCCAGTATGTTAGATTCGTCAGTATATCCAAAGCAATAAATATATAAAAATAGATGTAGATTGCAATCTAGATAACGAATATTATCACTTTATCTCTTCTCCTAAACCTTGCCAACTCTCAGAATTTTCAATTACTCTCAAGGATCTCATTATGCTTCTATTCACTCAGGTTTTAAAAACTTAACTGTGATCTATTGACTCCTCACACCCTGTAACCCAGATGTTTTCAAACAATTGCCAAATCTCGTCATGTCTATGGTAACATTACTTATTTTACACAGCTACTGCCTTAAGTTCAAGCAATGAGGTGGCAAGATAATGAAGATGTGGGACTTTGAGTTAAGGAGATGCGAGTTTGAATCTTGTCTTAGATATTTACTAATTATGTGACTTTGGGCAAATCACTTAACTTATCTGCCTTGATTTCCTAATCTGTATATTTGGATTTAATAATAGTGTTGTGGGAGAGTGAGTTTTGTTGTGAAAGAGCAAATGCTTGGTCTTGCCCAAAAAACTCGGACTCCTTCATCTTAAGGTAGGAGAGTTTTTATTCAAGGGTATTACAGATAGTGTAGCCAGGACAATGGAAGAGCCCAGGATGATGGAAAAAGTCATGGCAATGGAAAAGGCCATAGCTGGGATTTTAGGTTTCTAGATTTTATTATGGATCTGGAATATTGTCATTCTTTCATGTTGGGAATTCTCTACCTCCCTTAGATCATTCCTCCCATGGACATCCCAGGAGATGTTCTAGGTGAAGAGGCAGAGAATGAATGCAAAGAACCCCAGTACCCCTAGGAGATGTTCACTCCCATGTCCTGTTTGTCCATTCAAAGTTGCTTTAGTGCTTGAGGGTTCTTTCCCAGTCTTGCAAATTCTTATCAAAGGGCATAAAGTCAAAACTTCCTTCAAATTAACTCTGGTGCTCCCAGCGCCCTTAATGTCAGACAAATTCTTATCAATTGGGAGTAGGTAGGAAAGCACAGAGTAACACAGACTTTCCTACATTCTAATTTACATTTGCTAATTAGTAAATAGCAAAATATCTAGAAATACACTTAAAGAAAAAAAATTACAAAGCATTTTTAAGATTTTAAAGTATCATTTATCACTGCCATCCCATATCAATAGCATCTAATTCAGAATGATATGAAGATAAAATGAGCTAACATGTAAAGTGATTTGAAGAATTTAAAATTCATATGATAGTTAATGATAATTATGAACATTTAATTGGTGTTTACTAATGTATAAGGCATTGTACTAAGTGTTTACATTTATTATCTCTTTTGATACTCAAAACAACCCTTGAGTTATGTGGTATTATTATCCTGATTTTGCACTTGAAAAAACTGAGGCAAACAGAGTTTAAGAAGTGACTTGTTCATGATCATACAGCTATGTAATATGTGTCTGAGGTTGGATTTGAACTCTAATATTCTTGTTGTTAGGAATAGTCTCATAATTTTTTTCTGTCTTACTGAATATTATTTTAATTTTTCTCCTTGTATCAAATCTCTCTCCACTTCAATCCATCTTCCAAATAGCTGAAAGAATGACTATAGAGAAGGCTGGTTATGACTGTGATATTCCCTTTTTCAATAAACTCCAGTGGCTCCCTATTGACTGTACAATCAAATGTTATTTCATTTTGATTTCACATTTTTTATTTCTTTTTATATTTTTACAATTTGCATGATGATCAGTATGATAATAGCTACCCTTTAAAATGCAATTTCACTTTGGCCAATCACTTAACATATAATATTCTACTTACAACTCTAGGAGGTAGGGTAGGTGCTATTATTTTCTTCATTTTCCAGATAAGGACCTGAGAGAGATGAGGATAAGTGACTTGCCCAGTGACATAGCTAGCCAGTATCCGAAGCAGATTTTCATCTAGTTTCAAACCCTTTTTTTTCTGACACTAAGATCACTTCTCCTTCTGGATATCCAGTATTTACATGAAGCATATGGTGCATAGATCCAATTTGGCTCTTTTTTGGTCATTTCAGTCATGTTTGATTTTTGTGACCTCATTTGAAGTTTCTGTGGAAAAGATACTGAAATCATTTGTCATTTACATCTTCAGATCACTTTATAGATGAGAAACTGAGGCAAACAAGGTTAAGTGACTTGCCCAGGATCAAGCAGCTAGTAAATGTCTGAGAACAGGGTTGAATTCAGGAAGATGTCTTCTTGATTCCAAACAGTCAATGCACTACCACTGTATTGCTTATATACACACACATACACACATATATTTATGTACTCATATACATACCTCTAAATGCATGCAAGTATGTGTATATAAATATGTAAATACCTATTTATGTATGTGTGTATACCTATCCATATATATTGTGTGTTTACATGCACACCATATTTTAGCATTCATCCCAGGATGTGGGAGAAAGAGACAGAGACAGTAAGAGAGAGAGAGAGACAGTGAGAGAGAGAGAGAGAGAGAGAGAGAGAGAGAGATCTGTTCTGTGCAGGGATGCATCTTTAAATGTTGAATCTGTATGTTTCAATTATATATATATATATATATATATATATACACATATATATGTGTGTGTGTATAGTACTCTTATGTTTGTGCATGTATTTATATGTTTCTATATAAATACATATATACAGATATATTATATATAGACATACAGACATGTGTTTGTATCCTGGCATACACGGTCAAATATTTTGTGATAAAAACAAACCAAAATATTTGGAGACCATCAAAATGTCATCTGTTTGACCCATGGGAATCCAATCAGAACAGACTCATTCCCATGTCTTTATATCCCCAGCTTCAGAGACTGTACTATGCAGACCCATACAGAATGCTATAGGCACAGCTTTGACGAACCTTTTTGAGATCATGTGCCCAAACTGAAACTTCAAGCTGCCCATGAGTCCCTCTGCATTAGCCCAGTCAGGGAAGAGATGAATTGCTCCCATTGGACAGCTGGACAGATGGGCAGGGCAGTAAAAACTGTCCCTTGGTGTTATGGAGAGAGGAACAAAGTATCTCCCTTTGTGCTGCCTGGGCATGGTGTGCCACATCACCAACTTATCTATAGGGTATGTGTGTACATATGTGTGTGACCTACCATTATTTAAAACAAATTCTTCCAAGGTTTGTCCTATACATATCATTTTTCTCTATCAGAGGAGGAAATAAGACTCAGTAAAGTCAGGTGACCTAAGCAGTGTCACATACATAGGCAAAATTAGAGGTAGGATTAAAATGCAGAAGTGTCTTACTCCATATTCAATACCCCACAACAATGTTTTCTTTAATGACAAAGAGTAACATAAACATGGTTATCTAATCCAAACTTCCATGAAAGTAAATAGGTTAGAAACACAGTGACTTTTATTGGGATACATAGCTTTACTTTACACCCTTGTACCTTGATTTTTTTTTCAAAATTCTTTCCACATCATTATCTGTCCTTTACTACCAACCAGAATTTTATTGGAGCAGGAAGACCTCATTTCAAGTCTAGTCTTGGTCATGATCTAGTTCTAATGAACTTGGAGAAGGCATCCAGTCATTCTGGCTTTTATTTGCTTCAACCTAGTTGATCTTCCAGATCATTTCCAACTCTATTTTTACATTTACAATAGTTAACACTTTCCAAATATATTTATTTCATTTCAATTTTATCTGCCTCACCAGTAAGGGGGAAATGTATGGCATATTTATTTATTTATCACATAACATAAATGTATAATGTAGTGGGGAATATGTTTCAAGAAAGGACCTGGAATCAAGTTAGCACCTTAATACAAGACCTTGACAAAGTCATTAACTTATATGTACTGCAGTCTCCTAATTTATAAAATGAAGGAAATCCTTTACAACTCACATTTTTGGTCTTAAAAAAGCACAATTTCAACAATCATCACTAACTCTTATTTTCTGAATTCTTCTTTCAAAATTAAAAATAATTCTACAACATATCACCTTTGTCTGTCATGTTTCATTTCCCATAAAAGAAAATAAAGGTTTTCATTGGGTCATTGCTTGCATAAGAAACTTGTCCAAAGAGACAAGAGTCTAAAGAAATACCAACCAAAATTATTTGTGATTTTAACATGACCATACACTGCTGCAGAAAGGCCCTTCAGGGTCACCTTCAAAGCACTACATCCATGTCCTTCAAAGACCTGAAACCTAGCTATTCACCATACTCTCTGTATTCCTCCCCTCAGTAAAGTCTGGAGAGTTGGTGATACCTAAACCATGAGAAATATGCTATTTAAAAATTTTGAAGCAAATTCAAACTCTTGCCATCTTTTTAAGACCTTAATTTAGCTCAGTTTAAGTTCTTATTTCATTTTATTTAAAAGAATGAAGATAAATGCTCTTGCCTTTCAAAGAATCATAAGAAAAATGTATTGTTATGTCCATGAGGAATACAAAAAGACCAGGGCATTTGAAGACAGCACTTCATAGAATCTCAGCTAGGACGTAGTGTCTTGTAGGTTGAGCATCACTTCTGAATCTTCCTCTTACTTAGAGGTATGAAAGATGTGATATAAATGGTGTATAGTGCAAATTTGTAGCATAATGGACTCACTGAGTTTCTGTCTACACCTTCCAGTTCAAAATCCCTTCTGCTGTGTCAATTATGAACTAGTCATTTAATCTTTCAGAGACTCTGTTTCTTCATCTATAAAATAAGCATTGGAATTTGGACACTACTGACTTCACAGAATTATGGTTACAAAAGCAAAAAAAAAAACCCAACATAAATATAGGTTGTTATTGGAGGAATTAATGATAACAATAATACTAGTTCTCATAGAGCACTTTAAAGTTTACAAAACACTATGTATATATATATATATATATATATGAAATCTCATTAGTTCCTTATTACAACCTGATGAGGTAGATATTAATTCTTTCCTCATTGAGGAAATTTAAGTTTGAGAAACTGAGAAAGGTTAAGTGATTACCCAAGTTTACACAACTGGCTTACACACGTAGGGCAGCATTTGTTCTTAGGTCTTCTTGAATTTAATTCCAAAAATCTATCCACTGCAATACTATAACTGCTGAATATCATTCCCCTCTCCGGCAACAGTTTGATTTCTGCTTTCAGAAAACACTCTTTTTCTGTAGGAACATATTACAGCACTGAAGTAGATGTCAGTTTTTGATTATTTTTGTTTTGTTTTGATTTTGTTTCATTTTTACTCTCCCTCACTTCTCCCTCTGACTCTTCTCTGTGTGTTTTGTCCCCTCATCTCTGGCTGTCTCTCTGATTCTGTTTTTCTGTCTCCTCCTCTTACTCAATTGCTAGTTTGTTTCTTATGCTATTCTAAACATCTTAAAGATGAAGAGGAGATTTGTTGTTCTGTGTTACAGCGTGCTATAGTGCCCTTCCACATCCCATACTGCTGTCAAACCTATCTCATATTTGCAAGTCCTTGGACTTTTCCACTGGTATTATCTCAGCTCTCACAGATACACTTCTACTTTACCTTGCCCAGAACTAGGCATCATCACAGCTTCCTCTACAGATCAAATCCAAGCCATTGGATATATTCTCAAACCTATTTATTTCCAGCATCTTTTCTCTGTAACCTCTTCCCATTTGAAAATAAAGTCCTTGGTGTCAGGCCTTATTGTATACAGAACATTTGCCTGAGCTACTTTATCAGTATGGGAAATAACTCAACTTCAGGTCTTTGAAGGACAAGGATGTAGTATTTTGAAAGTGACCTCAAAGGGCTCTTCTTCAGCAGAGTACGGTCATGTTAAAATAACGGATAGTTATGGCTGATATTTCTTCAGTCTCTTGTCTCTTTGGCTATATCTCACCTTCAATATTCTAGGGGTATGCTTAGGGATTTAGGGTATGCTCTCCATTCTATCATATCAGCAACTTAACTTCGACCAGTTGGTTAACCCAAGTGTTAGACTCTAGTGACTAGTTAATGCCTAAATTCTAATTAACCATTAAAATGAGAATATAAATATTAAAAAAAAACTACTATGTCTTAAGCACTGTGCTAAGTGCTGGGCCTACAAGAAGAGGTAAAAGGCAATCTCTGACTTCAAGGAGGTTGAAGTCTACTTTGGGAGACAAGACAAGAACAAACAAATTTTATGAAGCAAGATTTATACAGGATAAATAGGGACTATTTAAAAGATTGAAAACACTGGAATAAAGAGGGGTTAGGGAAGATTTCCCATAGAGTGTGGGATTGTAGTCAAGGCTTATAGGGAGGCAGGGAGGTCAGTAGTCCAAATGGAGGTGATAGAACATCCCTGATATGAAAGATAGCCAGAGAAAATTGCCTGAGCTGAGAGAGAGAAAGAGAGAAACATCTTTCTTTTAGAGAAGCTATGTGGCCAATAACACTGCATTCAAGAGTATGTGTTGAAGAATAAGTAGAACAAGATTAGGACAATTGGAGGGGGTTACTTTATGAGAGGGGTTAAATGAAAAATCATTCTCCATTTGATGCTGGAAGTAATAGGAAGGTATCGAAATTGATTGATTAAGGGAGTGACATGTTCAGACCAGTATGTTAGGAAAATCTCTTTAGTGTTTGAATAGAAATTAGATTGGGGATGGGGTTGTTGGGTAGGCAGATGTATCATAAGGAGGCTATTGTAGTAATAAAGGTGTGAGGATATCAGGGCCTTCACTAGAGTCTTAGTAATGTTAGAGGAGAGAAAATGTAGATTCAGGAGCTCTTGCTCAGGTGAAATCAAAAGGACTTGGTGACAATTTGGATATAAGGGTTGAGAGATAGTGAAGAATCTAGAATGATTCTTTGGATGCAAGTCTGATGGGTTGGGAAGATGATATTGTCTTCTACAGTAATCTGAAAGATAAGGGAGTACAAGGGACTGGGGGAAAGATGAGTTTTGTTTTAATATATTGAGTCTAAGATGTCTACTGGACATCTAATGTAAGATATCTGAAAAGCAAATGACAATGTGAGATTGGACATCAACAGACTGGAGTAGGAAAGATATTTATGTGAATCATCATCATAGAAATGTTAATTATATCCATGGAAACTGATGAGGAAGTGAAGTGATATGGAAGGAGAAAAGAAGAGGATCTAGGACTAAATTGTGAAGAACACTTACAGTTAGAGGGTATGATCTGGATGAAGACCCAGCAAAGGAGCCAAGAGCATGGTCAGTTAGGTAGAAGAATAAAGAGTGTTTTCTCAAAACCCTGGAGAGGAAAAATAATTATATAGGTGGAAGTGATCAGTAGTGTCAAGGAGAATAAGGATTGAGAAAGATATTTATTATAAATAGAGAGCAGGAAGAAATGTATAACCATTTCTATACATAATAGTCAATCTGTCTCCATCCTAACCCCTTATTTTTTTTAAAGAGTGGGTTCAAAATTAGATCTATTCTAATCTGGAAGTTTTCCCAATAAATTCTCATCCAACTATTTTATTGCTGTTGAATGAGTACTTGTCTTAAGAACAACTGGGCTGCGTCCCAAAGGACGCTGCCAAATTTCACTCCTGGCTCATGGGACATTAATGCTAAATTGACTGCAAAGTTCAGTATCACCACCAGGACCTGAGAGGCCTGCTCTCATGACCTTTGGAAAGTCTCAAAGTTAGAGTCTCCAATATAATCTCCTTCATCTAAAATGGTCTAGAATGAGCAATGAAGCCAAAAGATCTAATAACATGTAGATAAGGGTCTAAGGACGTGCAGGTAAGAGAGATATGTCAGCCTTAGTTGGGAGGACTCAGGGGCTCTCTCCCCTGATAATATTGTTTTTCCTTGGATATGATCAATGAAGAATAATGAAGTCCAACAGAGTAAAGCAAAATGTCAGAAAGATGATAATCCAATTCAAGTCTTTGGCTAAGAATGCCTTTTTGACAACCCTCTGAATTCTGCTTACTCTGCCAATCAAAAAAGGTACTTCCAACTATATGCTTAAGTAAACCAGAACCAGTTACCAAATGTCTACACATGCTCAAATTCTTCCATTATTTATCTTCATACCACTTCAAAAAATATAAGGCTCCCTGCTTGCTTTAGACTTCAGGGTCTATTCATATGTTTCAGACCCCAACTACAGATTCTTCTTTAATTTTGTTGCCAGAACAAAGCATATTGTTCAGTAAAAAGTCAATGTTTGTTAAATCAATTTTCTACATTTATCTAAATAGAAAATGTCTTGAAACTGTCAGGATAGGACTTCCAAATGGAATTTTGATATACTAGTGGTGATTCCTGAGGTTGTCACTTAATTTGGTTGGCTCTAGGCAAATATCTTAAAACATAAAAAGCCAAGAAGGAAATGATTTGCATTGCTGGAGAGCTTCCTCACTGAGGAGTAACCTGTATAATGAAATAACTTATCTCAATCTGAATTACTGTGCACATATAAACATTCACAAAACACACATCACAGCTTAGATTTAGTTCAGAGGAATTTTATTCAGAAATTACATGGTTGGCTATGATAGAAATTAAATGGAGAATTCCATTGGAGCAAAGACATAATAGGTTTTTATACTCCAGAAACAAGTATTGTGTTGTTTCAGGGAACATGGATATGGTGGGAAGAGTTTTCTTTATTTGCAATTGTTTTTGGAAGGGAGGAAGAAAAAAAGAGATAAGGTGGGAAAAACTAAAATCTCAAGAAGCCTACTTTCTTCATCTGAGCCAAAGGGCTTAACAAAGGCAAAATCTAAGGTGAAGTCCTTTTTTTTAATACATTTTTTTTCATTTTTAGAAAAGTTTTCCATGGTTACATGATTCATGTTTTTACTTTCCCCTTCACCCCCTCAAATTCTCCCCTCATAGCTAACTGGCATTTCCACTGGTTTTAACATATGTCATCAATCAAGACTTATTTACATATTATTGATAGTTGCATTGGTGTGGTCCTTTTGGGTCTACATTCCCAATCATGTCCTCATCAACCCAAGTGTTCAAGCAATTGTTTTTCTTTTGTGTTTCCTCTTCTGTTCTTCCTCTGAATGTGGATAGCGTTCTTTTCCATAAATCCCTCAGAATTGTCCTGGGTCATTGCATTGTTGCTAGTACAGACATTCATTACATTCAATTTTACCACAGTGTATCAGTCTCTGTGTATGATGTTCTTCTGGTTCTGCTCCTTTCACTCTGCATCAATTCCTGGAGGTTGTTCCAGTTCACATGGAATTCCTCGAGTTTATTATTCCTTTGAGCACAATAGTATTCCATCACCAACATATACCACAATGAAGTCCTTTTTTTATCCACACAGGAAGATAGTACTTTCTGAGGCTTAGCAGTGTCCTCCCCAACACCAAAAAAGAACCAGACATAGAAGAGTTATTCAATAAATATTTAGTGATTTATTCATCAACAAACCAGGTGATTATATATGCATCTGAAAAAATTGTCACATAGAAAAAATAAGGGAAATATGAATAATTTCTTCAAGTAAATGTGGAAAATTGGCCTCTTATCCATCTTTCAGGATATAAAGAAGAACATTTCATAAATGAGACACCTTATAAGTCTTAGTCTCAAGCAATATGGATTGGGTTAAAACTTAAGCTCAAATTCAAATCCTGCCTCTGTAACTTACTAGTTTTGTGGGAAACTCATCAATTTTCCAACAGATGGTTTCCTCATCTATTAAACAGTTGAGTTATACTAGATCAAAGATTCTTATCCAAGCATACATCAACATTGATAACTATTTCAAATGAAATTCTTTCATTTTGATTGTGCTTTTTTCTTTGATTTTAAGCAATTAAAATGTTATTCTGAAAATCCATATATTTCACCAAAAATCCAAAAGGGTACAAAATACACACACATACACATTCACACACACACACACACACACACACAGAGAACACATCTCATTCACATAAACACTCACATGCACATATACATATTTAAGAAGTTCAGATTATATAATCTCTATGATTTCTTCCCTTTTTAAATGCAGCATCTATGAGATGCACTTTAGAGTTAATAATGATAGTCTTTCTCTCCATTTAATTGTGTTTCAAATAAGATGATGCATATAAAAGTACCTAAACAACCATACATAGGTCCATTTCTATGGCTATTTTCCATTGATCCTTACAATTTAAGGGCAGCCAAGTGGCACATTGGATAGACTTTTGACCCTGGAGTTGGGCAAATTAATTTTCCCGAGGTCAGTTCTGGTGTCAGACTGTCAAAATGCTTCCCTTTCCAACAATCACATTGCATATTTGTGATTTATATGCTTGGCCAGCAAGCATATTTATTATTTATTAAAAACTAAAAATAAATTACAGAAGAAAATTTTAAAATAGATAAAGATGATTTAAGGCAAAGTTTATTTACTAAACAACAATCCAAAAAGAAAATTTTGCTCTAACATAAAATAACAGCTTTTTAGGGACATATATGTAGATATTTATATATCCATGCACATGTCCAAATATTTTCATCTTTTCTATTAAAATGTTATTAAAATTATTAGCGACCTTTTTGATGTTTGCATTTTGACTAATAACTAAGAGTGCCATTTTGCTGTTTCCTATTCTTTTACAATCAAGAAATTCATTGAAATGTCCGTAACTTTTTAGGATACACTTTGGAAAATTTCCATTTCATCATTCAGAGCCTGATACTTCCTTTCTTAATTAATAGACCTTCTATAAATACCCTCTTGTGTTAAGCCCATCAGTGAGTTATAATTGTAATAAAAACAGAAAAAAAACAGAACTAGAAGTACATTTTAAGATTTCTTCAGGCTCTAAGGAATTCAGAGATGTTTCTTCTCTGCTAAAGCAGAGTAAAAGTAGAAATTAGGATCTTTGAGAAATAAAGAATATAACAAAGAGGCAGACTGCGAAATACATAAGTGGGGAGAGAAAGAGAGATACAGAGAACAAGAAACAATACTAGGCATGGGATATGAAGTCAGAGATATGAGATATGACTTTCATAGAGAGGTGCTGAATAAATATATAACTTAGTTCAGGGAAGTGCAATGAATATAGGGTTTGTCTATATTTATGATCCTTGTATAGTCTCAGATCTTTCACAGTATATGACATCTATTAGATTTTTAATGAAAATTTGTCAAATTGAAGGATTTATTTCAATTAAGTAATTAATGTTATGGCTATGAAATTTTAAAAAGTGATATTCATTTCACTCAATATCACACAGTCAGAATTTAAAATTTGGAAGGAAGGGATATTGACCCATATTTGAACAATAATTCCTTCATATATTTCCTACACCTTGTCATCTAACTTACTTTTTTTTCAATGAGAATAGACCATGAATGATTTATTTTTTTGATGGTAGTAAATCATAAAACAAATTTCTGAAGCAATAACAATGTGTTATCTTTATCATGTACAGCAAAACCATTCACTATTTATAAGGGCTCCCTCCCTTTCCCTTTTTGAGACTTGGAAAATAATAATCTCTATTCAATCCATTCTACTCATTTCCATTTATTTTTTTATTTTTTTTAATTTTTTTTTTAATTTTAAACCCTTAACTTCTATGTATTGACTTATAGGTGGAAGAGTGGTAAGGGTAGGCAATGGGGGTCAAGTGACTTGCCCAGAGTCACACAGCTGGGAAGTGTCTGAGGCCAGATTTGAACCTAGGACCTCCCGTCTCTAGGTCTAGCTCTCAATCCACTGAGCTACCCAGCTGCCCCCATTTCCATTTATTTTTATACTATTCCAGAATAACAATCATGAAAGTTATCTGTGCCGGCTATAAGCAAACTAAATCATTCATGTGCATCATCGATGCTAGACATAGAGAAATTAATTGGATCATATGGCCTTATTCTCTCCCAGGGGCCCAGGAAGGACAAGAAATCTGCCTTTCATACCTTTGGAATTCTCTTCTGCAACTTGGTTAGTGATGGTAAAAATGTTTCCACCACTTTTCTCATCCTTGGTGACCTCTATTCCATTTAAATAGGCCTTGGAAAGGGGGCGTTCAGCTAAATTCTCAAGAATTATATAGGAGAAAGTATAATCAATTATCAAGAACTCTTATTAAGTCTGTATCGTGTTTTAAGCATTGCAATTGTCAAACAAGTTCTGTTTGTGGTAGCAATGGTGATCTGGCACCAAGGAAGCAAAAATGAAAGTTTAGACCTCCAGTCATTCTGAAGTTCTATACACTCACATAACTGGGTAATTTGTTTCTAGAGAAATCTTGAAGCCTTAAGTCTTATGGAAGAACAATGACTAGGAAGGCCAGAAAAAGGAAAAAAAAAGGGGATGGGGAGCCACCTCTACCTCTGCTGTCCTTTTCTCTGACTGTTCAGTTCTTTTAGTGACTTCTACAGTAAGAAAGTTCAGCCACATTACTCTATGACTTTATTATTTTACTATTTACTATTTTTATAATTTACTATTGACTTAACAGGCTTCTGTCTCCATGACCCTCCACTATATTTTTCTTTTTAAAATATTTTTACATGTTGATATCATTTTTAATAATCTTTTTCTGACATTTGTTGTGTGGTCTCTATAGTCATTATAATATGTCACGCAAGAACTGTGATTATCTCTCTTTTTTCCTTCTACTTGGACTACCACTACTTATTACAGTGTCTGCACATACCATGTGCTTAAAAAAGAGAATGTGACTTTAAGTGTAATAAATATTAGAAATATAAAGAAAAGCAAAAGTAATTCTCCATGCTCAAAAACTTAACACTGAAATGGGGAGACAAAGTATAAATAAGTGGATCTGCACAAGGTTTATACTGAGTATACACAATGTAAACTTGGAAATGAAGGCAGTAGTTGAAAAATTAAGGGAGATGATGGAAGAATTGGGGAGGGGAGGAGAACCCTGTGAATAGAAAGAGATACAGATTTGATGTCAGAAAATGCGAGTTTCAAATCTACCTTTGAGTGTTTCATACTTCCTGACTGATTCCCTCAACTGGCTTAGTTCTCACTTTTCTCTTTTGTAAATTGTATCTGAATATGTTTTTTGTTATTGTTTGTTAGTTTTTGATTCAGCATCTTAATTCCTTTTTGGATAGCTGTAGTGGTTCACAGGTTGTTTTATTTTTCCTGTGATTTCTGAATTTACTTCTCTCTAACTTCCACCTTTGTTCTTAGCTCTATCTTCTGAAGTATAAAAGAATAAGTAGAATAGTTATGACATATGATATTTGTTGTTGTTCAATCATTTCATTCATGCCTGACTCTTTCTGGTCATATTTGGAGTTTTATTGGAAAAGCATTCCAGGACTGGTGTTCAATCCACTACACCATCTAGTTGTCTCTACTGTATAACCATAAGATGCTTCTTTAAATATAGGAAAAACTCCATCATGCCCATCCCAGGTTATCATATCTCTAAAAGTCCTATCCATGACAAAGGCATTCTTATAGTTCTTGGCACATCTTTGGCACCTTGTAAATGTTTGCTGGCTTGTTGACTTGGTTTAGACCTAAACATTCATACAAAACATGTGTGTAATTATTATTGGACATATGGAATATTTGTATAATAAACTTTGGAATTCATAGTCATAGAGAGTTGTGTGGTACAATAAGAGATTAAGTGACTTTCTCAAGATCTCACAAACATTATGTGTCATCCATGATAGTTGTGCCAAACCCAAAGAATCAAGGCCACTGATCAATTCACCAGGATCTCTGAAAGCAGAATATTGATGTTATTTTAAAATATAACCTTTATGTTTTATTGAATAGGTAATTCTTTTGTTAAATATAATCCAATGAAGATCTAACCTCATTTTGGATCATACTTAGGAATGTAGAGATTCACATGAAACCTGTGGAACTCATGTTCGATACCTCTGACCTATCAGAATGAAACTCACATCTCCTTATCTATCAAACTAGTTCTTCATACATTATGTCAGACTTCATTACATATGGGAAATTAATATTTATCTATACTCCATTTTGATTCCCCAAACAAACATTTTCTTTTAAATAAAAAAAATCTTAGGGGTGAAGTTTGAACTTTATCTTCCTGACACCATGAGTAGAGTCCTCCCTTCTTTTTGCACAGCAAGCTGGGAAACACCACACATATGCTATGCTGCCATTCTATGGTTACTCTTGATGTCCAGAAGACCCAACACTTGTCCTATTTGAGTTCTCAGTCTTCTGATCAAAGAGACTTTATGAAGATCAAAGAGACTTTATGAAGAACATAATCTGACTTAGGGGATTGGAAGTCATGCTCTTTTCCCTGGAACCAGGGACTAAGGAGAAGGCAAGATCTGATTTGGAGTTGGCTCAGCCTGCTTGTGGAAGAGACAGCTAGCCATGAAGCTTGTGCTTTTCTCTCTTTTTCTCTGGTCTGATTTTTGCTATTTAATGAATAATTATAAGATTATGATAAAGTCTCCAGAGAATTTTAGTCACCACATATAAAAGATATTATGTTCATTTCACAACAATATGTCCACAAATATGTAAAGACTTTGAAAATTGGCATATACCATATTGTATTTTATCCTTGTAATCTCTGCCTTTCTGTGGCCTTTTATTTTTTGAATAAATTTCAGCTCTATCTCAATCTAATTATCATGCTTCATCCATGAAATCTGAATTTGGAGAGGCTTAAGACATTCCAATTTTTGTGTTCCTTCTGTGCCATCTCTTCCATGTGATTATGTAGAATATTGATGTGTTTCATACCTAAATATCACCCAATCTAATATTCATAATAGGAAGTAAATAAGTGAATTAGGAATATTCAGAAATGCATATATACATCTAAGAGTGCCTATTTGTGTGCGTGTGTGTGTTTAGCAATCCTAGTCCTTCATATAAAATGTTAAGGAAGGAAAGATAGAAATTCAGACCCATTTTCCCTGATTGATGCCTTTATAAGCACCTCTTACTTAAAGTAATTAACTTTGCCAATACAGCCTAATTAGAACCATAATTTAGGAATTAATTCATTTTTATTCCTTGATGCAGATGAAAACTAGCACTCAGTCTCCATTCATAAGAGTAATGGATTGATTAATTCATTTCTTTATTCCTTTTAGCAAACGGATAAGAACCTATTATCTATAATCCATTAAAATACAGGTGGAAAGTAGGGAGGTAATGTTGTCTATGATTTTTTTTTTCATATCATACCCTCAGTCTCTTTCTTTGGGTATGATCTTGAGGAATCAATCACTTTACCTCTCTGGACTCAGTTTCCTCAACTATAATATGAGGATTGAACAAGATAATTTTTTTTCTTTTAGTGTGTATTCTACTGTCATTTAAAGACATACTTGTTGCCCTTAAGAAATTTACAAGAGTGATAAGACACAACATCTATGTAGCTACTCAGTCCCTCACAGAAAATTTATGGGCCACAGGTTCATAACTTGTCATTCCAATGTGGATTGGGCTATAGCCTATGGGAATTTTGTTTAAATTCATTCTATAAATTTGTTGCACATTTTTTTCTTTTCTTTTTTCCAGTTTGGAGTGTGGAATAAGTGAGAGTATAAGTAATTATAAAGTTGTCTCCTAAAGAAAGAAAAGAAAAAAAATAGAGGGTCATTAAAACATTTTTTTTAGTTTTTTGAAAAGAATAGAAAGAATGCCAAAAGGGAATACAGAAAAGGACAGATTTGAAAATTCCATATTAAATTTACAATGTACTTAAAAGGAATAGCAAGCTCTTCAGATTTGCAGTTCTATGTACAGTCTTCTTTCTCTAGTGTACTTTACATGTGGAAATGTAAGTAAACACATATTTAATGATTGTTAAGGACATAATAAAACTGAATTATGAAAAGATCATTAAAAGATAATTGAACATTTTTAAATGTATAAATATGGGTTGCTGCTTTTTTATTTCTCTGTCTCAAGGGACTAGAAGTCCTCTCAAGTTCCTGGCAAACAGTAGGAATGTAATAACTGATTGCTTAAGGAATCTTATATTAAATTAGCTCTAGATAAAGGAGCTTCACATTCAATAGGAAATTATAACAGTTAAGTGATTTGAAAAACAGTGTCCAGAGCTTGAATGATTGAAAGCAAAGATTATCATGTCTATTTAAAAAAATGTAAAATAGTGGATATTTTATGATTGCATTGATTTTTTTTAAACCTTTACCTTCTGTCTTAGAATTGATACAAGGATCAGTTCCAAGGCAAAAGAACAGTAAGATTTAGGCACTTGGTGTTAAGTACCCATTATTACACAGCTAGGAATTACCTGTGGTCAGATTTGAACCAGGACCTCCTTTCTCTAGTCCTGGCTTTTAATCCACCTAGCTGCCCTATATAGACTCACTTTTAAATACATGTATCAGTACTATTTCCTCTATTGATCTCATGTAAGGATGTAGGACAAGATGGCTTTTCTTCCCATTAGTCACTGACTGCTGCTGGGCATCTGAGATGGATGCTTGTGAAAAAAGACAAATGACACATCATGATGGCTGCTGCAGAAAGATGAACCACTGAGCCAGCTAGCCTGCTGTCATCACTTTTGTCTGTAGCTCAGTATGAGCATAGCATCTAGGGCTATGTTCAGTACACTTCTCCATAGTCACAAAGGCACTTTTGCCCACTCAGACAGGTTTCCTTTCTTTTTTCCCCCTTTTTATAACTCTGCTTCTTTCTACAGAGACCACTTTACTCACAATGCATAGTTAGAAACAGATGGTTCTAATTCTTATTCAGAAATGAATCTAAAGGTAGAAACCTTCCATTTAGCAAAGACACTCCAGTTGGCTAATATTCACTCAATTTTTATTAAACATAATATATTCTGGGCACTGCAGTTCCAAAGAAAGGGTCAAAAGTCACTGCCCTCAAGTAGTTTGATTTTAGTGGAAGACACAATGTGTAAACAATTGCACATATAAGACAAAATGTAAATGGAAGGTAATTTCAGAGACAATAGTGGAAGATATGGAGAGGGGAAGAGAAAAAAGAAAGACATCCTATAGAATTTGAAATTTGAGCTAATCCTTGAAGAAAGCTAGGAAAACTAAGAGGTGACAGTGGGCAGAGTATTCAAGCCACAAGAGCTAGCCAAAGAGGAGGCACAGAATTATGTTGAACAACTATAAAGAACTCCATATTGCTTTCAGGGGCAGGGTTGAGGGAAATCTACTTTCAAAATAGTACAAGCATACACCTCAACAAAGTGGTGACCTTATGCAAATTTATGTTAAAAAACTTATATCTAGGTAGGCACAAATTCCAAGTTTTCTTGAAACTATATCCTTTATAAGACTTTCAGAGTCAGTATATATATATATATATATATATATATATATATATATATATATATATAGA